>NC_069503.1:587506637-587699137 GCF_027579735.1 Bombina bombina | reverse complement strand
ATGTGTGATGTCAGCAAACGACTTCTTCATTATAACTGAACAATTTTTCAGTAATTATGAAGACTTATTAAACTGCCTCATATTCAACAAATGCATAATGAAATTTCAAATGAGCAGTAGATTTCTTTTCACAAATTTCAAAGTCTCCTTTCCTTTCTCTATCACCTGTATCATGTGACAGCTAATACCCAATCACAGACTTATATACATATACACTTTGAGCTTCATAACATATAGGTGCAAGCAATAAACATGTATATTCTGACGGAAAAATATATTTGTTTCAAGGTTTCATTGCAATTCAAGTATATTATCAGGAGTGAAATTATCCCTATAGGGTTTTACATTAAATGTTTGCAATTTTTGTTATGTCTTCACTATTTCAGGGGCTGTAATCCTTCTACTTTGAATTTTTTCCCACAAAGTCTTCTTTTTTTCAGTTTTCACACAAGTAACACCACATTATGAATCAGTGTCCCAATACTCATATTCCATCTTACCTTCAACCCGTCTATATATATTTTAAAGTCAAAATTAAGCTTTCGTGGTTCAGATAGAACATGCAATTTTAGACAACTTGACAACTTTACAATTTACTTTTATTATCTAATTTGCTTTGTTCTCTTGGTATCCTTAGTTAAAAATAATAAATTTTAAAGAACACGATCTGTTACTGCCTTTTTTTTCTGTCTCCAACTCTCTCCTTTTTTCTCTTCTTCTATATTTAATTTCTTTAATTTCCCTGTTCTTTGTCTTGTTTTCTTTCCATTTTTCTTTTTTTTCCCTCCCTGTGCTTTCCTCATTATATCTCATATCACTCTTTTCCCCCCTCTCATTTTCTCTACATCTTTCCTCTGTATCTGTCTTTCTCTCGTGTATTTCACTTCCCCCTAGATTGTAAACTCTTTGGGCAAAATCTCCCATTATATACATGTATAATACTTCTAAAATAACTGTAAGATTCTTACAAATATAACCACAAAAAAGTGCTGCCCCCTCCATATCTGCCGCCCTAGGCAAGTGCCTTGTTTGCCTAGGCCAACATATGCCCCTGATGTAAAGCCAAATAAACATTATACATAATTGCCTTTAATGGTTGTAAAATAATACGATACTGGACATTTATCTATCTGCATGTGTTTTTTAGTAACTACAAACACAAGAAGATCTGGTTATTTCAGAGTAAATAGCTTATGATATATCTGTTTCCATGGCTATTCAGTAAACATGTGCATTCATCTTTTTTGTTTAAAACGAATGCAGAATATGGCCGCCACCAACAGCATTCAACTCTTTTTTAGAGACAAATTTCTTCTTGTGAAAGTGCAACACACAAAAATCAGTGCAATTCCAGATATTTGTGTGTCACACTTTCACAAGCAGAACTCCGGCTCCAAAAATAGCCGAATGCTGCTGGTGGCCGCGATATTGGGCATTTTCTTATAAAACCAAACAGATGAATGCACATGTCTACAACAGCTGTGGTATATTAATGGCTGTGGTTCTCACTGGTTATGAAAAGAACACATGAAATCCCAGTGCAAATATTAGGAAGAAACTAATAGAGAGATGCCACAAACTTATTCATGATGAACCTGTACATATATTTTCTCTCCGCCCTATTGCGAAATTACTTTCTCAGCTTAATTAAATCATGACTAACATTTTAGAAACGTATTTGCTACACAACGAAATCACCAATTGATCACAAATGGCTACAAATAATTATGCAGGAAGTTTGTGTTGGTTTCTGTGTGTTTGTAAGTCTGAGCTTGTTCTCACCTTTAAAATGCCTTTATAATCACATCATCAGGTTGTTCTCTCTATCTTTCCCTCCCCTTCTCTCATATAAAGATTGAGAACAACTTTTACCACTAAATACAATTATCAGAGAATACACATTTGTGTTATCTGAAATCACAGTCTGCTGTAGATCAGTTTGCGCTTTATTTAGCCTTCCTGGTCTCATAAATTATATACAGTCAACTAATCCTAAGGGTCTTTTAAATCTATGTTTCTAAACTCTATTTTTCACTTACTTTTAACAAGTCATATTATTGTCAAGTAAATTGATGGCATGGATCAACCGTTTTATATTTGTGTATATGTGTGAATATATACAGTATATATATATATATATATATATATATATACACACACAAACACTTTTTTTAATGTATTATTTATTTGTAGGGCACCAACAGATTTATATATATATATATATATATATATATATATATACATACACACACACACAAAAACAGATGCCATATTTCACCTCTTTCTCAATAAATATTCAAATTATAATACCTCCCCATTCTACTGCATGCAAGAACAACTAGAAAAATTACTGTACATCTATATCCAAGAGCTCTTCATTTAACAATGGGTGGCTGAATTTTTTTCCAGGGGTAGACAAAAGTTTTTTTCTTATTTCGATTAAGAGAAAGCTGCTTTTTCTTGTTTAATAGACAACATAAACGCTTACCTCCCTAATTTTCAATGTATCCTCATAGTCTATAGATCTCTATCCTATATATAAACTTATATAGATGCCAGTGTCACTTCACAATTTCTAATGGTGATATTTCTGCATATTTCCAACATGATATTTATCATTTACCATTTGGGTGGCAATGTAAAAAATGAAACTGCCTCAACATGACTATATTTCATTCATTCTACAAACCTGTAGAACTTGACAGAGCTGACATGATGACTAATAGGACGGCTGCTTTTGTAACTATACACTACAGTGTTATATACAGATAATGTTTCCTTCTTGCTAAAAACACCCACAGGAGATTCGCATAAAAATACCTGAAAAGCACCTTACACATAGATAACTGAAAGACAGAACTATCCTAAATAGACAAAGCTTTTCTTCAAGTTTTCTTCTTGTATAGCTGGGAGTCACTGAAAAGCATCCAATATTTTCTCCTTAAAGGGACATGAAACCCCAACATTTTCTTTCATGATTCAGATAGAGAATACAATTTTAAACAACTCTCTAATTTACTTCTATTATCTAATCTGTTTTATTCTCTTGGTATCATTTGTTGAAGGAGCAGCAATGCACTACTAGTTTCTTCCTGAACACATGATTGAACCAATGACAATCAGTTTATATATGCAGCTGCCAATCAACAGCTAGAACCTATGTTCTCTGCTTCACATGAACTTGACTAGATAAACATTTCAGCAAAGGATAACAAGCGAAAGAAGCAAATTAAATAATTGAAGTAAATTGGAAAGTTGTTTGAAATTCTATTCTCTATCTGAATCATGAAAGAAAAATTTTGTGTTTCATGTCCCTTTAAAGGACCACTAAATACAGTAAAATTGCACAATCAACATATGTATAATAAAAAGACAGTAGCACAGTTTGAATTTTAAATAACTAGTGGATTCTTTTTTACAAATTTCAAAATTTGTTAAATTTTACTTCCCCTTGAATAATATGACATCCATCAGCCAATCACAAAATTCATATATGTATATACTGTGAATTCTTGCACATGCTCAGTAGGAGCTGATACCTCATAAGGTGTGCATATAAAAAATGTTTACATTAGCGTTCCTTTAACAATGCCCTGACTACCTAGATGATGCTGTTGGCTTCGTTCTATTTTCAGTAGTTGTTTGTACTTGCGATGTGGAACTAAATTCCTGTTTGTTTTTGAACACGTTTCATATTTAAAAAGTAGAGTCTGAACTTAAATATGACACATCAAGCAATATTGCCCTAACGTTATTATTTACCATTCCCTTTCTTATCACACTGTAGTAAACTCCCTCTGAGACATTGGCTCATATGTTGAGACTAGAGATTTTCTTACAAACTCTGATAGTAAGAATGCCCTTCAGGTTATTTACTTCAAAAGCTGTCATACATATCAGGATTATATGCGACAGCCCAGGGTGTTTGTTTTGCATACTTGGTTTATGTTTGTGTATATATTTTTTTCTGTTGCCTGGCAAAGAGCAAAACTGCAATGTGAGTTATGCAACTTTTTCAAACTACTTTGCTGTTCTGCTGCATACAAAGTTCATGTTTAGTGCTACTGGGTTTAAAGGGACATTAAACACTCACGGCTACATTACGAGTGGATCGCTATTGATCACTCCCTCTTGCGTGTTAACTCCACTAGAAATAAGCTTTTTTGCCTGCTTCAGGTAGCACTCATATTACAAGTTGAAAGTAAAAAATTTAAATTCGCGCAAAAAGCCGAACTTCAAACATTGAAATTGTATTACAATCAGGTTTACTCTCCTGCAAACCTGATCGTGCTTTTTTCAAGTGTGCTAACCCGATATGAAAATATGAATATTTCACATTACAATGTTCTTCACATAGCAAAATATCTTCTATTTATTCATAAATACATATTTCTACATATATCTGATGATATTTTGGAACAATATATATATATATATATATATATATATATATATAGTTTTCCACAAAAGTGAGTACACCCCTCACATTTTTGTAAATATATTATTATATTTGATGGTATTTTGGTACTATATATATATATATATATATATATATATATATATATATATATATATATATATATATATATATATATATATATATATAAACACACAGTATCCCACAAAAGTGAGTACATTTTTGTAAAATTTTATTATATCTTTCCATGTGACAACACTGAAGAAATTCAATTTTGCTACAATGTAAAGTAGTGAGTGTACAGCCTGTATAACAGTGTAAATTAGCTGTCCCCTCAAAATAACTCAACACACAGCCATTATTGTCTAAACCGTTGGCAACAAAAGTGGAAATGTCCAAATTGGGCCCAAAGTGTCAATATTGTGTGTAGCCACCATTATTTTCCAGCACTGCCTTAACCCTCTTGGGCATGGAGTTCACCAGAGCTTCACAGGTTGCCACTGGAGTCCTCATCCACTCCTCCATGACGACATCACGGAGCTTGCGCTCCCCTACCTTTCCATTTTAGGATGCCCCTCAGATGCTCAATAGGGTTTAGGTCTGGAGACATGCTTAGCCAGTCCATCACCTTTACTCTCAGCTTCTTTAGTAAGGCAGTGGTCGTCTTGGAGGTGTGTTTGGGGTCATTATCATGTTGGAATACTGCCCTGCGGCCCAGTCTCCGAAGGGAGGGGATCATACTCTGCTTCAGTATGTCACAGTACATGTTGGCATTCATGGTTCCCTCAATGAACTGTTGCTCCCCAGTGCCAGCAGCACTCATGCAGGCCCATACCATGACACTCCCTCCACCATGCATGACTGTAGGCAAGACACACTTGTCTTTGTATGCCTCACCTGGTTGCCACCGCACACGCTTGACACAATCTGAACCAAATAAGTTTATCTTGGCCTCATCGGACCCCAGGACATGGTTCCAGTAATCCATGTCTTTAGTCTGCTTGTCTTCAGTAAACTGTTTGCAGGCTTTCTTGTGCCTCATCATTAGAAGAGGCTTCCTTCTGGGACAACAGCTATGCAGACCAATTTGATGCAGTGTGCGGCGTATGGTCTGAGCAGTAACAGGCTGACCCCCACCCCTTCAACCTCTGCAGCAATGCTGGCAGCACTCATAAGTCTATTTCACAAAGACAACCTCTGGATATAATGCTGAGCACGTGCACTCAACTTCTTTGGTCGACCATGATGAGGCCTGTTCTGAGTGGAACCTGTCCTGTGAAACCGCTGTATGGTCTTTCCCACCGTGCTGCAGCTCAGTTTCAGGGTTTTGGCAATCTTCTTATAGCTTAGGCCATCTTTATCTAGAGCAACAATTCTTTTTTTCAGATCTTCAGAGAGTTCTTTGCCATGAGGTGCCATGTTGAACTTCCAGTGACCAGTATGAGAGAGTGTGAGAGCAATAACACCAAATTTAACACACCTGCTTCCCATTCACACCTGAGACCGTGTAACACTAACGAGTCACATGACAGCGAGGAGGGAAAATAACTAATTGAGCCCAATTTGGACATTTCCACTTAGGGGTGTACTCACTTTTGTTGCCAACGGTTTAGACATTAATGGCTGCGTGTTGAGTTATTTTGAGGGGACAGCAAATTTACACTGTTATAAAGGCTGTACACTCACTAATTTACATTGTAGCAAAGTGCCATTTCTTCAGTGTTGCCACATGAAAAGATATAATAAAATATTTACAAAAATGTGAGAGGTGTACATATATACAGTATTTATAGGAATATCTTTTTAAAAATACATAGAACATATTCCCCTATGTGAAGAACATTGGAATCTGAAATATTTACAGTAAAAACATAGTTAACCACTTCATTAAATATGAATATTGCATAAATATGCTTTTACATGGCTCCAATGCACACACACACATACACACACACACACATATATATATATATATATATATATATAATAGCAGAAAACGAATCCTCCCTCCAAGATCAGCCACCTGGGTGCAAAAAGGCAAATAATAATCTCCAAGCAAAAGTACACTCTCAACAAAACTTTCGAACAAAAAGTCAGCTTTATTGGATGACATTTCAGGGAATTGTTATCCCTTTCATCAGATCAAAAAAGTATGTATATGTGTGTGTATAGATATGTATTTATGGGTTTATTTTGAAATAATTTTTATTAGATTTTGTGATAATAACAATAACATACTCAAGCATGTACAATCAACAGTTCAGTGTAATCAATATATTTCCTTACTAATCCGATCTCTATAGACCTTAACTTTTCTGCAGTAAGACAAGAAAGAGAGAGAAAAAAAAAAATAAAAAAAATTAAAAAATAAATAAATATGATGTGTACAGTATTAGGCGGTAGGTGGTAGGCCCCGGCTCCTCATTGTGTGCTCGGCTCCATATCGTAAGAACTCTTAGGGGTTGTCATTTCTCCCTACTCTAGCTTCGTAGTGCATGATGTATGGTTCCCATATTGCAACAAAATTTTCTTTAGTGTTTAATGTTTCTGCTGTCAAGCTTGCCATTTCATAATGGTGTGCTATCTTTTTTTCAATGAATCTAAAGCTAGGGGGTGTAGATTTCCAGAACTGCGCAATACTAATTCGTACCACTGTACATATTGTCATAACTAGTTTATGATGTCGTTTCGGTATTTGTGGTGATGGGAAGTGTAGTAACGCATGTTCAGGTTGTAACCTAATTTCTTTCTGGAATATGGTACTAAGAAGAGTTGATGTTCCCTCCCAAGTCTCTCTAATTTTCTCACAGTGCCACCACGAGTGTAGATATGTCCCTCTATCCTTGCATCCCCTAAAGCAAAGCCTCGGGGAAGAGTCTCCAGAGCTTCCAAACCTAGTCGGGTGCAGATACCATCTGAAAGCCACTTTGAGGAAATTTTCCTTAAGTAAAGCATTGTGTGAGAACGACAGTCCCCTGGACAAGTTTGAGTTCCATGTCTTTAAGGGCCACGTTTTATCAAGTTCCTGTTCCCATTTCATAATGGTCGGTGATTTTGCCTCTCTAAAATTATTATTAAACGTGGGGTATAACAAAGAGATTGTACCATGTGTGAGTTCTTTAGTTAAACACAGGGATTCAAATATAGTGGGTGTCGGTGTCTTAAAAGTGCCCGTCGCCTCTTGGATTCTAGATTTTAATTGTAAGTAATGATACCATATGTTTCTATCATCAGGGTCTATAGCTTTGTACTGCTCATAGGAGATGAAGTTGTCGCCCACCATTACATCTGCTATTCTATAAAGCCCCTTATTAGCCCATTTCTGTTGTGTAAGTGAGTCTATTGAGGTTTGTGGTAGTATCAGAGGTGTCAATTTTGATTTCTCTTGCACCAATGGAAACTTGGTGGTCAGCTTATTCCAAATAAAGATAGTGTGAGAGATCGCTACATGTCTGTGCATCAAAGGCTGTTTGTGCTTTTTTGAGGCCCATAATAAATTGTAAATTTGTCCTGTATCAGCAACTGTCGATTCAATTTGTGTCCATAGAGGTTGGTTTGCCTCATTGAACCAATGCAGCGTTTGGGCCATACGCGCTGAATAATAATATGATGGCAGGTGTGGAAGACCCACCCCTCCATCTCTTCTGTGAGTGCTCATGATTGTTTTATTAATCCTAGCTCTTTTCCCTTGCCAGACAAAGCGCAACAGGTCTTTTTGAAGAGCGTTAAGCTCAGCTATTGGAATAGAGATCGGTAGGGATCTAAATAAATATAGTACTTTTGGTAGGAGAGTCATTTTAACGGAGACAATCCTTCCATAGAAAGATATCTTCAGTTGTAACCATTTGTTAATTAAATTTCTAATCTGTTTGAACATTGGGAGATAATTTGCCTGGTATAAAGAATATATGTTAGCAGGGAGGTATATTCCTAGGTACTTAAGTTTTTTATGTGCCCATTTGAAGGTGAAGTTGAGCTCTAGTAATTTTTTCGTGTGTTGGGGTAAATTGAGGCCGAGCGCCTCGCACTTGTCCTCGTTTATTTTATAGCCGGATAGCCTTCCATACTTATTAAGTGTTGCATAAAGTGGTGGGAGGGAGAGTAGTGGTTTAGTTATTGATAATATTATATCGTCCGCGAAAAGCGAAACTTTGTATTCTTTAGCTCCTACTCTCAGACCAGCTATATCTGGGTCACTTCTAATATGGACAGCTAGTGGTTCAATACTCAGAGCGAACAACAACGGAGACAGAGGACATCCCTGTCTCGTCCCATTCCTAATCTGTATTGATTTAGACTGATATCCTGAAAGTCTAACGAAGGCCGAGGGGTGCGAGTGCAGGGTGGTAAGAGCTTTGTGGAAAGCTCCGTCAATACCCGTTTTCTCTAGTACCGCGAACATGTAATCCCAATTTATTCTGTCAAACGCCTTCTCTGCATCCAAGGAGAGGAACAGAGAAGGCGCTTTTTCTACAGTAGCCACATTAATCAAATCAATAATCTTTCGAGTATTGTCTGGGGCCTCTCTATTTCTTATGAATCCTACTTGATCTGGGTGAATTATTTTTGTGAGAATGGGGTTCAGTCTATTTGCTAAAATTTTTGTAAATAGCTTTATATCCTGATTTATCAAGGAAATGGGTCTATAATTTTGGCAGTGCAGTTTATTTTTTCCCGGCTTAGGTATTACTGCTATCCTGGCCATAAGCATTTCTTTGGGGATTTCTTTACCTTGCATTATAGTGTTAAATACCAGAGAGAGTTGGGGTATGAGAATATCTTGCAAAGATTTATAAAAAGTACCTGAGTACCCATCTGGTCCCGGAGCTTTAGAGCTTTTCATAGATTTTATAGCTAATTTAATCTCATTTTGAGATATAGGAGCATTCAGCTTGTTACGGTCTTCGTCTGGGATTTTAGGGAGTGTGTTGGAACCTAAAAATGTATCTAAGTCTTCAAGGCTGTTTTTATCTTTCTTATTGGTTGGGAGGTTGTAGAGGTCATTGTAGTAATCTGCAAATCTATTTGCTATACTGAGGGGATCATTGGTATTCCTATTGTCAGGTAGCTGGAGTTGTGGTACGGTAGTATTTCTAGTGATCTCCTTAAGTCTGTTCGCCAACATTTTATCGGGCTTATTCCCATATATGTAGTAATGGGTGTCAACCATTTTAATAGACCTAGATACCTCTCTATTAAGCAATTTATCTATCTCTTCATTTATATCTCTAAGTTTTTTCCTGTTTTTCTTACTTGTGTTGTGGGTGACATGGGAGCGTAGTTCATTTGCCTCAGATTGTAATTGTGACAATTTAGCCTTGTCTTGTTTATTGCGCTTACTGGTCTCTGCTATCAGAATGCCTCTCACAAAAGACTTTAAAGCCCCCCAAACATGCATAACATTTGATGTGCTACCTTCATTAAGCCTTATAAATTCCGCTATTTGTTGTTGGAGTCTTTGTACTACTGTGTTATCTTGCAAGAGATTGGCATTAAGAGACCAAGATTTAGTTCTGTTTGGATTTAGAATTCTAGATAGGGTTGCTTCTACAATGGAGTGGTCTGACCAAGGACAATTTAAAATCTTTGCTGTAGTCAATAGGGGTAACAGTATTTGACTCATAAAAATATAGTCTATTCTAGATTGTGTCTGGTGCATTGGGGAGAAATAAGTATAATCCCTATCATTTCCGTTTTTGGATCTCCAACTATCAATCAGGTTATGATCTAAAGAGAAATCCTTTAAAATGTTCTGGGGGGAGCTATGGGATCTAGAGTTTACTGTCCTCACTATCGTTCTGTCAAGTGTCTGGTCCAATGAAAGGTTAAAGTCACCTCCTATGATGGTTTTGTATCGTTTCCATTGGGTCAGTAATTTGCTCAGTTTAGTTAGAAAAAAGGCTTGTCGTTCGTTGGGGGCATAAACATTAACTAGTAGAATCGGTGTGTTCTGGATTAAACCCCTTACTATTATAAATCTCCCTTCTTTATCCCTAATTATTTCTTCCTCTTTAAAATTAAGGGTGGAGTGGAGGAGTACTGTGACTCCACATTTCTTTTTCCCGCTAACAGCATGGTATTGGATAGGATACAATCTGTCCCAGTATTTCGGTGTGTAATTTGTTGTGAAGTGTGTTTCCTGTAACATAACTATATGGGCTTGCAGTGATTTATAAGTGGTGATTGCTTTTTTCCTTTTGGTGTCTGAGTTTAAACCTCTGACATTGTGTGAGACTATTTTAATGGACATATTAGAAGGTTGGTGAGAGAATTATCGTGTAGGCGATGGAGTATGGATAAAAGGCCTAAGGCCCAAGGCAGCTTTGTTGTGAACCTGCATGACAGCTCAGAACATGGTTTACGTGTAGTATGAGCCTGTGGAGGAGAGCCGGGACCTACCTTATACTGAAGAGCATTAAATATAGGGACGCAGCATACCAAGAGCCTGACTCCCTGCAGTCCAGAGCCAAAGAATACAGCATCTATAGGATGTAGAACAACATATATTACACTTTGAGTTTTTTCTATAAATTGAGAACATACCTGAGTAAAAAAAGTGAGAATAATAATGGACAAAATAACTTTCTTATTTATAGTAGTGTCTTCCCACATAGAGAAGCATAAAAACATAAGAACATGAGGGGCGGCAGGCCCCTACAACACTCATAATAATGCTTTTTCATGTCACGCTACCTCTGAGTAGCCGTCTGGTTACAAACCTGGAGGGGGAGAGGGGTAGGAGAGACGAAGGGGGTAATAGAGAAATTGATGCTGGAAGAAAGGGGGGATGGGAAGGTAAAAAAAAAAAAAAAAACCAAGAACATCCGCCCCTAAGTAAGGTAGAAAATGCTGTTAAACTTGCAAACATATATGGATAGGTTTACAACTCTTAATATCTTATAACTTTTAACCAGAGAACAGTAGTATAAGTAGGCTGTCTATGCTCATTGTTAAGTATAACAGTCTCTAAGTAAGGTGGGGGCTTCAGCCCAACTTACAGGTATAACTCAATAGACAAAAAGCGCAGAAGCACCCATACCCCACAGCCTTAGTCCAGGGTCATACGTGTATAGTCTCTTGTCATGGAGACCGGATCCTCATCGGTCACCTAAAGGCAAAATCAAGTTAACTTGAAAATAATACCCAACAGGTCGCTCTCTCTCTCCCCTCCCCTCCTCCCCCCCCCTCTTCTTTTCCTGTGTTCTCCATTTCTATTTTCAAGTGGGAGGGGCCTCCTCTTCCCTTGGAGATCCCCCCTCCGTAGAGCTGCTTGGGTTGTTCCTCAGCTTTTTTTGCTTTTTAGAGTTTCCCACTGGTGTCCACTCTCTTTGAATGGAACGTCTCTGTGGATTTGTAATGGGTGATGTGGTGGGGAGTTCAAGTTGAATTTGTAGACGCTGTAGGATGGCTGCTCCTTCTGCCAAAGTGGAGCAACTGTAAGACACATTCAGGTGTGTGAAAACCAATTTGAAAGGGAAATTCCATCTATATTTTATTTGGGCTTTTGTGAGGGCAATGGTAATGGGCTTAAGCTCTCTTCGCTTCCTAAGCGTGGTAGGTGCAATGTCTGCAAAGATATGTATTGAATGACCTTCAAAGTTAATAGCTTGCTGTTGTCTGGAAGCTTTGATGATGAGTTCTTTAATGTGAAAATAATGTAGTTTGAGGACAATGTCCCTTGTAGTAGACTGTTGGGGTTTAGACAAAGATCTGTGGACTCTGTCCATTAAGAATTGATCAGGTTCTATATCAGGAACAAGCTGTTGAAAGAGTGCTAGCATAGTCTCCTGTAGATTCTTATATGATTCTGGAAGATTTCTAATTCGTAGGTTAGATCTGCGTGATCTATTTTCGAGATCTTCAATCTGTTCCTCTAATTTGTGGATGTAATCTTCCTGATCAGACATAGATTTTTGTATACGTGGGATTTCTTCAGCGATGTCATCTACTCTCTCTTCTAGTTCTGCTGTGCGAGTGCCAATGTCTTTGATATCCTGTCTTAGGTCAGACAGCGCAGACTTCAATTCCTCATGGAATACCGATTTAATTTGAGATAGAAGCTCCTTATTTTGGACATCTGTAATAGGTTGAGTGTTTGTTTCTGAGATGCTAGTATCTATGTTGCTTCCTGAAGCAGAGGGGTCTTTGTCTATTTGCTGAGATTTAGAAAGGCATTCTTTGACTGTTTGTGTTTTGTTCTTCATTTTTGGTTGATGGAGCCAAGAATTTTAAGTGCTGTGAATATATTGAGGCAGAAATTAGCTTAGGACTTATGGAGAACACAAGTATTAGAATTCAGAGGCTACGTGTCTATTTATATGTCCATTACAGTGTTATATTTTTTCTTTCAAATATCAGTCGGAAAGTATTAATCAGCCTGCCGCTCCTTACAATTCAGTACTTATAGCTCGCCCATTATAAAAATGAAAATTAAAATTGGGGGCTGTTGTGAGCTAGAGAACATTGCAGGATTTTTCAAAATTTCCTCTTCTGAAGATGGAAGGCAGTTCCCCTGTCTTGTGACTATATGCCTCTTAATGAGACTCCTGGGATAGTTCCCAAGTCGTCGCCAGTCAGGCTGTCTCCTTAGGTCCAGGAGCTATAGTTGTTGATCTTTGTTGAGGCTAACTATGAAGGGGGAACTGCTTGTCTTTATTTTATTTCTGCTGCATATTAAGTTTATTTACTGATATATGGCCCTTTCTATCAAGTGTATTCCTGGTGCTGATACAAAGAAAAGCAGGGCCTGTGCCAAATAATATTTCTTTATGTGTGTGTTTCCTCAATAGCTTTCTGCCCCGTAGGGTTAATATGCGGCCACCAAGAGTTCCTGTAGTTACAGCATAGTGACACAGCACCCCAGTCCAAATACCCCTTTTGTTCAGCTAAGTCCTTGTTGTCCCACTACAGGGGGGGTTATGTCGCTCCCTTAATAGTTAAACTGAGTTAATAGTTCTGCAGCACTTGTGTGATGTGTAAATATTCTGCTGTTATTAGTTTCTAATATTTAATAATTGGTGATTCAATATAGGAGTAGCTGGGCCCTGATATGGGGAGAACAAAGTTCGGATTTGTAGGGGTTGATGTATAAGATTAAAGGTCTTACCCTCTAGTCAGTGCCGTGGGTCATGAATTGCTCTTACATTAGGTGGTCTGATGGTATTTGTAGAGCCGGGCTGAAAGTAGAGCAAATGGCGGGTGTTCGCGCCAAAGGTTAGTGGCGCACTTTAACTGAATAGCTCTCTCTGCCTCCTGACAAGACTTTCCTCCGGTAAGTCTCTAAGCTGGATCTTTTAGGTAGCGGTGGGCCCAGAGACAGGGAGGCCGTCAGTCTTGGATGTTGCCCTACTCGATCCGCTATATCGGAAGGCCACGTGGCGGTCCGTGCTGATTAGGGACTTAGCTGATTCCTGTACCGGTGTTGCGGTGTTGCCGAGTAGTTCTATAACACTCCGGAGCGGAGCCCCGACCCTCCGGAGTGTTGCGATTCAGCAGTCCTTTGCTCCCTTGTCCCCTGGCAGCTGGGGTATTAGTGCGCTGTTTGTATTTATGTGTTTATATGTGTATGTATGTAATTACATATATACACATATAAATACATATGCACACACCAATAAATATATATATATATATAAACATACATAAACTGAGGAAAATTCAAACCTGCAGGGCTCAGACCTGTGCTCCTGACCTGTTGCGTATTTCAGCGTCGGCATACATACAGAGAGAGCGGTCACGTGATCGGTGCAAGGAGAATGCCTCCATCCAAGCGGTAATATGGCCAATAATAGAAAGAAGACTCTGCACTCAAAGAAAAATCCAATTCACAGCCAGTATGATAAAAATCTTGAAGTTTATTAGGTAAACTTAAAATCATAGGATCCGATAAAATAAAAAATCGGTAGCGACCATAAGTGAACACTTTTCGGGTTCCACTTAGCCCTTGCTCACCAGCTGTATGCTGTTACCTAGATTAAGCATCTTTATATACATTTTGGTAGGGTTACCTTCCTATTTGTCTTAAAGTGGTATATCCCACACAATACAAACGCACCTTATTTAGTTTACATTTCCTAAAGCATAAACATAAACTGTTAGTTATACATCAAAACACACAATTTCTATATATACACCAATTCTTTACTTTTTATAAATATATATATATATATATATATATCTTTATATAGAAAAAATGTATTTTTACATAGAATAAAAGGGGTTTTCTTTACCATAAAGGGCAAGTACTGAATTATTTATAAGAAATCATTATGACAATAAGTTACACATTGAGGCTTATAATTCTATTGGATAATTCCTTTTTTAACATAAAGATGCTGTAAAAACCTGTCTTTCATAGGTCTTTTTGTGCGCCCTGTATATTGCTTCTGGCATCCTTTACAGGTAAGGAGATATATAACATGTGTAGTATTGCAATTTATATGATTTTTGATTGTATATTCATTACCTGTCACTGTAGAAACAAAGGTTTATCCCTCCTTCACATATTGACACGTCTTACACCTCCTAGCCCTACATCTATAACATCCCTTTTTCCTAGTTAGCCAAGTTTGACTGGCTTCTAACTTAGGTAACATAGATGGTGCCAGGACATTACATAGGGGTTTGGCCCTTTTAGAAACAAAATTACATCCTGCACTGAGAATTTTTTGAGTATAGGGTCTTCATGTAAGTTGGGCAAACTTTGGTTAATAATTTTGCAAACCCTATGATAGTCATCGGTTTGTTCTTTTTATCGTAATCTTTGCTTCTTTCCTTCCTTTTATATTCCAGCAAAGATTGTATCCTTCCTATAGAGCTCGGTTTCTAAACAGTTCTCCTCAGGGTTCACCTGTAGACAAACATCCAGGAAATTAATCCTATAAGGATGTTTAAATTAACATACATAAAACAAATTATTCACTGTACCACATCTCCATTCCACACCAATATGAGATCATCTATATACCTGCCATAATGTATAATATGATCCTTAAAGGGTTTGCCATCTCCCAGAACCCCATAAAGAGGTTCGCATATTAGAGCGCAAATTTGGCCCCCATAACTGTCCCGCGTCTTTGGATATAGCAAACTCCCTCAAACATAAAAAAGTTGTGTGTTAGAAGATATTCAATAGATTGCACAATAAATTGTTTTAGATTTTCATCATATTGAGAATAATTGTCAAAAAAAAACTCAATTGCTCTGATACCCAATTGGTGTGGAATGGAGGTGTACAAATATAAAACATTAATGGTAACCAATCTGTCTTGGTTGCACCACACCAATTTTTCAACTTGATTGATCAAAGAGGTGGTATCCTGAATATATCCATGTAAATTTCTCACTATGGGTTGGAGATAAATGTCTACTAAATCTGATAGCTTTTCATTGAGAGAGTCTATTCCAGCAACAATGGGTCTTCCTGAGGGCTTCTTGCCATCTTTGTGATGCTTCGACAAATAGTGAAAAATAGGCATGACCGGATTTGATGGTAAAATAGACTCTCCCAATTTCTACATTAGTACTCACTTGTGTACAAAAGTGTCTACAAGATCATATAAAATGACAGAAAATGCCGAAGTTGGATCTGAAGGGAGTCGCATATAGACCTCCTTATCTTTAAGCTGTCTTGTTGCCTCTGTGAGATAATCATCCCTATTCAACACTACTTCGTTTCCCCCCTTGTCTGAATGAGGTATCACAATATTTTTGTCTTCTTGTAAACACTTTATTGCCTTTCTCTCATCTGAAGTAAGGTTATCTCAGACATTATGGTTCCCTTTTGTTTTATTTATTTTGTTTCTTTCGTCTAAGTGTCTTAGGCCTAGATTTGGAGTTTGGCGTTAGCCGTGAAAACCAGCGTTAGAGGCTCCTAACGCTGGTTTTAGGCTACCGCCGGTATTTGGAGTCATTAAAAAAAGGGTCTAACGCTCACTTTTCAGCCGCGACTTTTCCATACCGCAGATCCCCTTACGTCAATTGTGTATCCTATCTTTTCAATGGGATCTTTCTAACTCCGGTATTTAGAGTCGTGTCTGAAGTGAGCGTTAGACATCTAACGACAAAACTCCAGCCGCAGGAAAAAAGTCAGTAGTTAAGAGCTTTCTGGGCTAACGCCGGTTTATAAAGCTCTTAACTACTGTACTCTAAAGTACACTAACACCCATAAACTACCTATGTACCCCTAAACCGAGGTCCCCCCACATCGCCGACACTCTATTACATTTTTTTAACCCCTAATCTGCCGACCGCCACCTACGTTATACTTATGTACCCCTAATCTGCTGCCCCTAACACCGCCGACCCCTGTATTGTATTTATTAACCCCTAACCTGCCCCCCACAACGTCGCCTCCACCTACCTACACTTATTAACCCCTAATCTGCCGACCGCAAAGCGCCGCCACCTACATTATCCTTATGTACCCCTAATCTGCTGCCCCTAACACTGCCGACCCCTATATTATATTTATTAACCCCTAATCTGCCCCCCACAACGTCGCCTCCACCTGCCTACACTTATTAACCCCTAATCTGCTGACCGGAGCTCACCGCTATTCTAATAAATGTATTAACCCCTAAAGCTAAGTCTAACCCTAACACTAACACCCCCCTAAATTAAATATAATTTTAATCTAACAAAATTAATTAACTCTTATTAAATAAATTATTCCTATTTAAAGCTAAATACTTACCTGTAAAATAAATCCTAATATAGCTACAATATATAATATAGCTATTTTAGGATTAATATTTATTTGACAGGCAACTTTGTAATTATTTTAACCAGGTACAATAGCTATTAAATAGTTAAGAACAATTTAATAGCTACCTAGTTAAAATAATTTCAAAATTAACTGTAAAATAAATCCTAACCTAAGTTACAATTAAACCTAACACTATACTATCATTAAATTAATTAAATACAATACCTACAATTAAACCTAACACTACACTATCAATAAATAAATTAAATACAATTCCTACAAATAACTACAATGAAATAAACTAAAGTACAAAAAAATAAAAAAGAGCTAAGTTACAAAAAATAAAAAAATATTTACAAACATAAGAAAAATATTACAACAATTTTAAACTAATTACACCTACTCTAAGCCCCCTAATAAAATAACAAAGCCCCCCAAAATAAAAAATGCCCTACCCTATTCTAAATTACTAAAGTTCAAAGCTCTTTTACCTTACCAGCCCTGAACAGGGCCCTTTGCGGGGCATGCCCCAAAGAATTCAGCTCTTTTGCCTGTAAAAAAAACCATACAATCCCCCCCCCCAAACATTACAACCCACCACCCACATACCCCTAATCTAACCCAAACCCCCCTTAAATAAACCTAACACTAAGCCCCTGAAGATCTTCCTACCTTATCTTCACCATACCAGGTTCACCGATCCGTCCTGAAGAGCTCCTCCGATGTCCTGATCCAAGCCCAAGCGGGGGGCTGAAGAGGTCCATGATCCGGCTGAAGTCTTCATCCAAGCGGGAGCTGAAGAGGTCCATGATCCGGATGAAGTCTTCATCCAAGCGGGAGCTGAAGAGGTCCATGATCCGGATGAAGTCTTCTATCAACGGCATCTTCAATCTTCTTTCTTCTGGATCCATCTTGCAGACCTCCGACGCGGAACATCCTCTTCTCCCGACGCCTACTAGCCGAATGACGGTTCCTTTAAGGGACGTCATCCAAGATCGGAACAGCCAATAGAATGCAAGCTCAATCTGATTGGCTGATTGGATCAGCCAATCGGATTGAACTTGATTCTGATTGGCTGATTCCATCAGCCAATCAGAATATTCCTACCTTAATTCCGATTGGCTGATAGAATCCTATCAGCCAATCGGAATTCGAGGGACGCCATCTTGGATGACGTCCCTTAAAGGAACCGTCATTCGGCTAGTAGGCGTCGGGAGAAGAGGATGTTCCGCTTCGGAGGTCTGCAAGATGGATCCGGAAGAAAGAAGATTGAAGATGCCGTTGATAGAAGACTTCATCCGGATCATGGACCTCTTCAGCTCCCGCTTGGATGAAGACTTCATCCGGATCATGGACCTCTTCAGCTCCCGCTTGGATGAAGACTTCAGCCGGATCATGGACCTCTTCAGCCCCCCGCTTGGGCTTGGATCAGGACATCGGAGGAGCTCTTCAGGACGGATCGGTGAACCTGGTATGGTGAAGATAAGGTAGGAAGATCTTCAGGGGCTTAGTGTTAGGTTTATTTAAGGGGGGGTTTGGGTTAGATTAGGGGTATGTGGGTGGTGGGTTGTAATGTTGGGGGGGGGGTATTGTATGTTTTTTTTACAGGCAAAAGAGCTGAATTCTTTGGGGCATGCCCCGCAAAGGGCCCTGTTCAGGGCTGGTAAGGTAAAAGAGCTTTGAACTTTAGTAATTTAGAATAGGTTAGGGCATTTTTTATTTTGGGGGGCTTTGTTATTTTATTAGGGGGCTTAGAGTAGGTGTAATTAGTTTAAAATTGTTGTAATATTTTTCTTATGTTTGTAAATATTTTTTTATTTTTTGTAACTTAGTTCTTTTTTATTTTTTGTACTTTAGTTAGTTTATTTCATTGTAGTTATTTGTAGGAATTGTATTTAATTTATTTATTGATAGTGTAGTGTTAGGTTTAATTGTAGGTAATTGTAGGTATTGCATTTAATTAATTTAATGATAGTATAGTGTTAGGTTTAATTGTAACTTAGGTTAGGATTTATTTTACAGGTAATTTTGAAATTATTTTAACTAGGTAGCTATTAAATAGTTCTTAACTATTTAATAGCTATTGTACCTGGTTAAAATAATTACAAAGTTGCCTGTCAAATAAATATTAATCCTAAAATAGCTATAATATAATTATAATTTATATTGTAGCTATATTAGGATTTATTTTACAGGTAAGTATTTAGCTTTAAATAGGAATAATTTATTTAATAAGAGATAATTAATTTCGTTAGATGTAAATTATATTTAACTTAGGGGGGTGTTAGTGTTAGGGTTAGACTTAGCTTTAGGGGTTAATACATTTATTAGAATAGCGGTGAGCTCCAGTCGGCAGATTAGGGGTCAATAATTGAAGTTAGGTGTCTGCGATGTTAGGGATGGCAGATTAGGGGTTAATACTATTTATTATAGGGTTAGTGAGGCGGATTAGGGGTTAATAACTTTATTATAGTAGCGCTCAGGTCCGGTCGGCAGATTAGGGGTTAATAAGTGTAGGCAGGTGGAGGCGACGTTGTGGGGGGCAGATTAGGGGTTAATAAATATAATATAGGGGTCGGCGATGTTAGGGCAGCAGATTAGGGGTACATAGGCATAATGTAAGTAGCGGCGGTTTACGGAGCGGCAGATTAGGGGTTAATAATAATATGCAGGGGTCAGCGATAGCGGGGGCGGCAGATTAGGGGTTAATAAGTGTAAGGTTAGGGGTTTTTAGACTCGGGGTACATGTTAGGGTGTTAGGTGCAGACGTAGGAAGTGTTTCCGCATAGCAAACAATGGGGCTGCGTTAGGAGCTGAACGCGGCTTTTTTGCAGGTGTTAGGTTTTTTTTCAGCTCAAACAGCCCCATTGTTTCCTATGGGAGAATCGTGCATGAGCACGTTTTTGAGGCTGGCCGCTTGCGTAAGCAACTCTGGTATCGAGAGTTGAAGCTGCGTTAAAAATGCTCTACGCTCCTTTTTTGGAGCCTAACGCAGCCTTTATGTGGACTCTCAATACCAGAGTCATTTTTATGGTGCGGCCAGAAAAAAGCGGGCGTTAGTTTTTCGGGTCGTTACCGACAAAACTCAAAATCTAGCCGCTAATTTGGTTTCCACAACTGACTGGAATACTTCAAGAGGTTTACCCCTGCTATGCACAGAGTAGAAATCACTTTTGGACTTAATCCTAGAAACATCTATCATTTCCTTACTAGGGCCTGTGCTTGCTACTGCCATACCCTCGCTTTCAACCAACAGTGATTGTAAATCACAGACAGATGTAAAGTCCAGAAAAATTAAATTTCCACACAAATCCTTATTGGGACCAATTTTTTCACTGTCCTGGGTATCTTTGGTTTCAAAAAAGTTTCTTTAAAGTGAGACTCCCCACAAACCTATTGACATCCAGAATAGTAGAAAAGAGGTTAAATCTACACATGGGAGAGAAGCCCAAACCTTTACTCAACACACCATATTCTGCTTCAGTCAAATTTCTTTTAGATAAATTAACCACATTCTTTAGAATTAATCCTGTTTGTTTTGAAATTTCTTTCTCTGTGGGTATCGGTTTTGTCTTACGCCTCCCCCCTCTCCTCTCAACATGTGCTCCCCATTTTTTGAAGCCTTTTGTGTTACTCCCTGATTTGACATTGCACCCTTATTGCTTATACTAGGAAACTCCAAAACGGAAATAGTCTCTTCCATATTTGTATCTCCCTGATTCACAGAGTTGACCTCAACATCAGATGAATCATAGTCATATTCTGTTTCGCTGAAAGAGACATTTCTGTTTTCGTTAGATTTACCCCCACATTGTCTCAATTTCTGATAGCCCCTAGTGGATGCATTCTTATAGGTATTGTGCGTCCACCTATATACTATATCCATTTCATAATCACTCTTATCACAATTCATCTTTTGCATCTTAAACAACCAAAGATTGGTTGTTTAAGTGGACCAAGGGTTGCAGGTTCGATCCCCGACAAAGTCCACTCAGCCTTTCATCCTTCCGAGGTCAATAAAACAATACATTTCTTATAAATAATTCAGTACTTGCCCTTTATGGTAAAGAAAACCCCTTTTTTCTATGTAAAAAGACATATATATATATATATATATATATATATATTTATTTATTTTTTAAAATCAAGTAACAAATTAGTGTATGTATAGAAATTGTGTGTATTGATGTATAACTAACAGTTTATGCTTTTAGAAATGTAAACTAAATAAGGTGCTTTTGTATTGTGTGGGGTATACCACTTTAAGACAAATAGGAAGGTAACCCTATCAAAATGTATGTAAAGATGCTTAATCTAGGTAAGTGCATACAGCTGGTGAGCAAGGGCTAAATGGAGCCCGAAACGCGTACAGCTATGCACTAAGTGTTCACTTATGGTCGCTACCAATTTTTTATTTTACCGTATCCTATGATTATTTGCCTAATAAACTTCAATATTTTTATCATACTGGCCGTGAATTGGATTTTCCTTTGAATGCGGAGTCTTCTTTCATTTATAAAGATTCATATGCATATTTAGACGTGTGTGTATGTATGCATCTCTATGTTAAAGCCCTTTGAGACCTCGTATCTTTGAGCCCTTATAACATTTTTATGCATTTTTAAAAAAAATAATTTTTAGAAGACAGTGTTGTAATAAGTGTAACTATACATTAAATTAAATTTATTTTTGATGTGTTTTATGACATTTATTTTTTCAAGCATAACACTTAACCAGAGTAATCCCTACACGCACAAACAGTCGCGATAAAGCCGATATCACCCTTGTGCAACTGTTAGCACGCCACTTGTAATTTGGTCCTAAGTACATTTAATAAGCATGATATTGAGGTTATTCCCCACTTCCTTCTAAGCATGGGTACCGCCATGTTGAAATCTAGCTTTTAATGCATTCCAGTGCTTATGTGTTTGCACATGTGCAGTAACTCTCCTTCTCATACCTGCAGTGTAACCTAGGGTCCAAAATGGTGGCACCCTTAATTGGAGGTGCAATAAATCTATTCAGTGTTTATTGTCCCTTTAATGTTGGAGTCTATAAGAATCCACTAAGGTACAGTGCTTCATACTTGTGCCACGTTAGCACTATAGGACTATTTTTTTACAGTCTGTATGTTGGTAACGTAATCCCCTGCTTTTTATAGCACATTTTCACATTTTCATAACTGTCCTTTTCCAATAGGTTGCAATAGATGCAAGTAATACATCTAAATCACTATCATGTCGATGGGGCTCTAAAGGGATTCTTAAATAGTTTACTTTCCCGCTATGATCACTGAATAAAAGCTAGCAAATATTTTTGTCAAGGCTACAGCTGACATACTGTCTTTTTGTAAAAGTTACTTGTTCTATGCTAGACTAACTATGGTGAAGCAGATACTCTCAGGCTAACGTATTAGTGTTTTTTTTAAGGTTTTAAACTTTTGACAGGTAAAGAAAGGTTCCCTCATTTTTAAAATGTTAAATGGTAAATATGTTTCTGCCACAGAATATCAGCATAATAGCTTCCATTATTTGTAGGCATAACAAACTATTTTTCTCAAGGTTTCAGAAAAAATTAGTACAAGAGAGATCCAAGAAAATGTTCACTGAAGGTCACTGCGTCCAGACTCATTCAGAGTTTGAAAATCAAGTGTTGTTGATTGTAAGAATATATCATGTAATTATTACAGCCACACAACCTTATCACAAGTGTCAATGGTTGCAGAAGCTTAGGTAGAGTGCAGAGTAAAAGAAATTATAGATGCAACAAAAAGGGTGAATGAGCTTTATATGTGCTATAATATTTGCCATTGCAACCTAATATCCTGGACTCCTGGAATGTAGACAAACATCTGCCTCAGTTGATTCTTAGAAAAAACCTGGGAAAATGAGTTATTCATTTTAAAGGTCAATACTAGCAACCTCGTTAAAGAACATCCTAATGCCTGTATAGTCATTTATAAAGATACAAGTCAACATGCAGTGCGTTGAGTCAAGAAATTACTCATGACTTTTGAAATGTAAAGGAGACAGTGCCAATGAAATTCTGATTACAGTAGACCTAATAGTGAGATTGTTTGGTCACGAAGATAAAGGCACATTTGTAAAAGTCATTAGGAACATCATATTGTAATTGTCCTACATAAAGCATGGAGGGATAAAGGGGCATATGTATCAAGCTCTGTATGGAAACAGCAGTTATGAAGCAGCGGTCACAAAGACCGCTGCTTCATAACCTGTCCGTCTGCTCTGAGCAGGCGGACAGACATCGCTGGAAATCAACCCGATCGAGTACGATCGGGTTGATTGACACCCCCCTGCTGGCGGCCTATTGGCCACGATTCTTCAGGGGGCGGTGTTGCACCAGCAGCTCTTGTGAGCTGCTGGTGCAATGCTGAATACGGCGAGCGTATTGCTCGCCGTATTCAGCGAGGTCTGTCAGACCTTGATACATATGCCCCATAGTCTTTAATTGTTAATAGAATGGTATTTTTCTTGGCAGAGATGTATCTATAAGGGATCATGCTTGTGTACATTTCTAGGACTACAAGCATGTTAATATGAGAAGGATATAGGTATTACTAAATAAGGAAATCTTTACAAACATTAAAAATACATTAAATCAAATTTGTAAAGATTTGATCTATGAGTTATGTAAGTTCCCAAAGGTAAAATGAACAATGCCTTGAGAATCAGATCAGATTGCATTTTCTTTCATGTAATTAGCAAGAGTCCATGAGCTAGTGACGTATGGGATATACATTCCTACCAGGAGGGGCAAAGTTTCCCAAACCTTAAAATGCCTATAAATACACCCCTCACCACACCCACAATTCAATTCAGTTTTACAAACTTTGCCTCCCGTGGAGGTGGTGAAGTAAGTTTGTGCTAGATTCTACGTTGATATGCGCTTCGCAGCAGGCTGGAGCCCGGTTTTCCTCTCAGTGTGCAGTGAATGTCAGAGGGATGTGAAGAGAGTATTGCCTATTTGAATTCAATGGTCTCCTTCATAGGTTCTCTGTTATCGGTCGTAGAGATTCATCTCTTACCTCCCTTTTCAGATCGACGATATACTCTTATATATACCATTACCTCTACTGATTCTCGTTTCAGTACTGGTTTGGCTTTCTACTACATGTAGATGAGTGTCCTGGGGTAAGTAAGTCTTATTTTTTGTGACACTCTAAGCTATGGTTGGGCACTTTTATATAAAGTTCTAAATAGATGTGTTTAAACATTTATTTGCCTTGACTCAGGATGATCAATATTCCTTATTTCAGACAGTCAGTTTCATTATTTGGGATAATGCATATGAATAATTAATTTTTTTCTTACCTTAAAAATTGACTTTTTTTCCTGTGGGCTATTAGGCTCGCGGGGGCTGAAAATGCTTCATTTTATTGCGTCATTCTTGGCGCAGATTTTTTTGGCGCAAAAATTTGTCATTTCCGGCGTCGTACTTGTCGCCGGAAGTTGTTTGTGATTGCGTCATTTTTTTGACGTTATGCGCCAAAAATGTCGGCTTCGCCGGATGTGGCGTCATTCTTGGCGCCAAAAGCATTTAGGCGCCTAACAATGTGGGCGTCTTTTTTGGCGCTAAAAAATATGGGCGTCATTATTGTCTCCACATTATTTAAGTCTCATTGTTTATTTGCTTAAATTTTTGAGCTATCTGCTCTTTTTTGTGAATATCTTTTTCTGATTTTTTTCATCAGGAAAAGGTGGTTTTTGCTGTCATTTTCAATTCTTACCTAAAGTTGTAAATTCTAACAAACATTAGGAAGGAATTATTGTTTTCCTAAGACTTCTTTGGTGAGATTCTTACTTTCTATGTTGAAGCTATTCAGATTTCAGATAGACTTCTAGTCTATTTGTTATCTTTTCTGGTTTTAGGAAGGTCAAAAAGCTTCTGCCATTTATTTGGCATCTTGCTTAAACTTTTGATTCATCATGCTTATTTGGAGTCGGGTGGATTCCCGCCTCGGAGGATTAAGGCTCATTCTACTAGGTAAGTTTCTACTTCCTGGGCTTTTTAAAGAATGAAGCTTTTGTTGATCAGATTTGCAAAGCAATGACTTGGTCTTCTTTGCATACTTTTACTAAATTCTACCATTTTGATGTTTTCTCTTCTTTAGAAGCAGTTTTGGTAGAATGGTACTTCAGGCAGCTGTCTCAGTTTGATTCTTCTGCTCATAATTTCAGTTTTTTTCATTATAAAAATTGAAACTTTTTTGATTTGGGTAGTGGATTCATTTTTCAGCGGAATTGGCTGTCTTTATTTTATCCCTCCCTCTCTAGTGACTCTTGCATGGAAGTTCCACATCTTGGGTATCTGCTATCCTATACGTCACTAGCTCATGGACTCTTGCTAATTACATGAAAGAAAACATAATTTATGTAAGAACTTACCTGATAAATTCATTTCTTTCATATTAGCAAGAGTCCATGAGGCCCACCCTTTTTTGTGGTGGTTATGATTTTTTTGTATAAAGCACAATTATTCCAATTCCTTATTTTTTTTATGCTTTCGCTCTTTTCTTATCACCCCACTTCTTGGCTATTCGTTAAACTGAATTGTGGGTGTGGTGAGGGGTGTATTTATAGGCATTTTAAGGTTTGGGAAACTTTGCCCCTCCTGGTAGGAATGTATATCCCATACGTCACTAGCTCATGGACTCTTGCTAATATGAAAGAAATGAATTTATCAGGTAAGTTCTTACATAAATTATGTTTTTGACATGTGTGGAATTTTCTTTCCTCTCTTAACTTTGGCTTTAAGTGAACCAAAGACATCAGAAACTTCAGAGTCAATAGCTTTAATTTCCTTCTTATACTGAAGAAAGGAGAGACACCGGAAATATCACAATAATACCATATCTCCACATGCAGGGACCAGTTTGCAACTTTTATAGGCCCTCAAGGTATTTGGAAGAGACTGTGATATTGGATTCCATTATAGACTGCAACTTAAAAGCAAAATAATTCTACTACTATTATTATTATTATTATTATTATTATTATTATTAAAATAATACAACAAGGGGGTTTGGTTAAGCACACCTGAAAAAAAAAAAACACAAAAAAACATTTGTATATTGGCACTCATATTGTGAGAGTGCTGCCAAAATGACCAAAATACATATAAGACAAGAACAGGTATTCTTTTTACATATAAATTGCATATTTAAATATGCTTCAAATAATTTTGCTACTAAATATTCTTTGGGATCTTAGTCACACAATATGGCCATATTCTGCTCAGCCAGTCACCACTTACAAGGTGACCCAAGATTGACTGGTCCTAACACTATACAGTTTAACTTTGCTGGGCTGAATCGCCTGGTGGGGGCGTGGCCAAACGTGCCGTGATGGGGGCGTGACCGGGCATGCCGTGATGGGGTGTGACCGACGGGCATGGCGAGGGGCGTGGATTCGCAGGAGCGCGTGTGGTCGACGGGAGAGACCAAAAGAGGTGGGAGAGACCAAAAGAGAGGAGGAAAAGAGAGAAAGCGAGCAAAAGAGGGGGAAAAGAGAGAGAGAGCAAAAGAGGGGAAAGAGAGCAAAAGAGGGGAGGGGGAGAGAGAGAGCGCAAAAGAGAGGGGGAGAGAGCAAAAGAGGGGGAGAGAGAGATCACAAAAGAGGGGTGGGAGAGAGCTCAAAAGAGAGGGGTGAGAGAGAGAGCGCAAAAGAGAGGGAGAGAGAGCTCAAAAGAGAGGGGAGAGAGAGAGCAAAAGAGAGGGGAGAGAGAGCTCAAAAGAGAGGGGGGGAGAGAGAGAGCAAAACAGGGGGGAGAGAGAGCAAAATATGGGAGAGAGGGGGAGAGAGCAAAAGAAGGTGAGAGAGAGAGAGAGAGAGAGAGCAAAAGAGGGTAGAGAGAGCAGAAGAGGGGGAAGAGAGAGAGAGCACAAACAAAAGAGGGGAGAGAGAGCAAAAGAGGGGGGAGAGAGAGAGCAAAAGAGGGGGGAGAGAGAGAGCAAAAGAGGGGGAGAGAGAGCAAAAGAGGGGGGAGAGAGAACGCAAAATAGGGGGGGAGAGAGAGAGCTCAAAAGAGAGGGGAAAGAGAGGGGGAGAGAGAGCGCAAAAGAGAGAGTGGGGAGAGAGAGGGAGCAAGGGTTGGAACCGCAGTACTTAAAAATTTGACCTGTGTACACGGGCTTTAGGACTAGTATATGTGTATATATATATATATATATATATATATATATATATATATATAACACAATCACATTGTCTGGGACACACCTGAGCAGGGTGGTGTGCTTAAACCAAAGGGATTTGGTCAGTTCCCTGAAATTAAAGAAGGGGGTTTGGTTAAGCACACCTGAAAAAAAAAACACAAAAAAACATTTGTATCTTGGGACACCTTGTAAATGGATCCCAAAGAATATTTAGTAATATAATTATTTGCAGCATATTTAAATATGCAATTAATATGTAATAAGAATATATGTGGACTTAAGTGCTTGGATGTGCGCCTATACCTGTTGTTTGTCTTATTAATAGTATCAGTTATTTGTAGAGCACCAACAGATATGGAATTATTTCTCTACCTGGATGGTCACGAAGTAGATTGTCTGTAAATTATGTTCTGAAGTTCCTGTGTTATGCTTATTAAGAAATTCAGTACCAATGCTTTGAAAATGTAAGCATTATATCTGTAGTATAAAAACTGTTACAGATGATCCTGCAAAATCATAGAAAAGGCCTCTTGCAAACTGCCTGAGACAAATGAATTTATGGTTAAAACTATCATTAGGTCTTAACAAGAAAAAAAGGATACAGGTTCTGCTATGATGACTATGTTTATTAAAATGTCATTTAGACTCTGCTGCACCATTTAACTCTCTGTCCTACAGACAGGAAAGAATGATTGTTAATCTAAGTCAGTCATCAGTAGAGAATTGGCATAGTTTGCATACAGAGACTGGTCATATGTTTATCTTCATCATATTAGTCACAAAAATCACTTACACTGAAGGAGATTTGTTATTCATAACATCTTGTTAGCCATATTGTTATAAGACTTATTGTTTTCAGATTGAGTATAAAAGGTATATGTAACCAATGTTTGCTGTAGCTCTTTTACAACATTTTTGTTATATCCTGAGGATTGGAATAAACTTTTCTATATTTGGCACTTGGCTTCCTGTATTTTTCTTTTACTGCCCATCCTGTGCAATACTCGTTGCACTTTTGTGATTCTCCACTTTCAACTCTGCCCGAATAAGCTAGAACTGGTGGAGAAATACAAGTATTGATTTCCTTCAAGACTAGCACCACCATTGAGAAATTGTAGATTTGTGGTCCTGGGAGAGACTGTAGAAGGCTGTGGTCATACCCTCAGGGGAGTATTTGTTTTAGACCATATTGTTATCCTTTGTACAATCATCCCATGATATTGTTTGTATTGCGGTTTTCCTGTTATTATTTTTTTTTATTGACGTTTTCCTTATAACAATATGGCTTACAATACCCTATCTAATTGTAGAGAAGCTAGATAATCAAAATATAATAATCAGTTTATTCATTGCATCTTGCCAGATGAAACCTCTTGGGATTTAAGTTATGGACTGTTACATTGGCTATCATTTTGGTTTTCTTAGGTGCTCCAAATATTGGATACTAAGTACAGGTAATCAACACTCTATTAAATAAAAAGAGAGAAGCTCTCAACCTGGGAATGAACAATAGCATAATAGCTTGTTCTATGGTTAGTTACCACCCAAGAAGCAGCCTTTTTTTTGCTCAACATGTGCCTTTCACAGAGGAGAACTTTACTGTAGCATATCAGTCTGATCCTGACTTAACAGAGTTAATTTATGCAAATTATGACTCTTAGGGAAGTCTGCCTATGCGTGATGCGGGAATCCAGACGTGGACCCGTTGCTCAGTGTGCCTAGAGGGATATGGCTGCACCTCACTGATGAGGCTCACACTAGGTCGAAACGTACGTCTGGGGTTTTGCCGTTTCTCTTGTTCAGAGAGGGATTGCCTGGTATTTTGGGGCTGGACTGTACTGTTAAAGGACCAGTCAACACAGTAGATTTGCATAATCAACAAATGCAAGATAACAAGACAATGCAAAAACACTTAGTCTGAACTTCAAATGAGTAGTAGATTTTTTTCTGACAATTTTAAAAGTTATGTCTTTTTCCACTCCCCCTGTACCATGTGACAGCCATCAGCCAATTACAAATGCATACACGTACCATGTGACAGCCATCAGCCATTCACAAATGCATACACACTTATTCTTGCACATGCTCAGTAGTAGCTGGTGACCCAAAAAGTTTAAATATAAAAAGACTGTGCACATTTTGTTAATGGAAGTAAATTGGAAAGTTGTTTAAAATGGCATGCTCTATCTGAATCATGAAAGTTTAATTTTGATTGAGTGTCCCTTTAAGTCAGGATCAGACTGATATGCAACAGGAACGTTCTTCTCTGTGAAAGGCACATGTTGAGCAAAAAGAGGCTATTTCTTGGGTGGTAACTAGCCATAGAACAAGCTATTATGCTAATGTTCCTTCCCTGGTTGAGCGCTTCTCTCTTTTTATTTAATCAACACTCTCTGTTTACTAGAATACTGTATTTTCATGTTAATATTGTGCCTACTACCAGATTTTACATTACTTAGTGTACCTACAAGCTTAGGATAAAGTTGTCTCTTTGCACGATTTTCCTCTTCTGGACCCCTGAAAAATACATGAGTTTATGTTCCATTGAGGCTTGTGAACTTGGTACTTTTCCCAGTAACCATGGAGGATGATGTCCCACACCCTAAAGTGAATTTCTTTCATGCAGGTGGTAAGAGCCCATGATCCATTACTCCTGGGAATTACTCTTCCCTACCACTAGGAGGAAGCAAAGATTTCCAAATAAAGAGCTCTATAAAATCCCTCTCACCTCACCAGTACCTCTGTCTTTACTTTGCCTCCGCTGGAGGTAGTCAAAGAATTAAGATGTGCATTTGATTCTTCAGAGAAAGGGGTTTTCAGTTTATGTTGAGGCCAATTTTCCCCTCAGAGTACAGTGCTTGTCAGAGGGATGTATATGTGGTATGAATTATGGCTTTTTTTTTCACCTCATGGGAAATTTATTACAGACCGTCCATAATTGGTCACAAGGACTTGTCTTTTGCCGCCTCCTATGAATATATAATATACTCCTATTCCATAACCTCTGCTGATATGTTTCATTACTGGCTTGGCTTTCTACTGGTCTAAATGTAGCCACCAATCAGCAAGCTCTACCCAGGGTGCTGAACCAAAAACGGTCCGGCTCCTAAGCGTGCATTCTTGCTTTTTCAAATAAGGATACAAAGAGAATGAAGAAAATGGATACTAGAAGTAAATTAGAAAGTGTCTTAAAATTGCATGCTCTATTTGAATCATGAAAGTTTAATTTTGACTAGACTATCCCTTTAAAGGTATAATGTACTGTAAATGTTACCTGCTGGGTGAATTAAATTGTTTACAAATAGCTGATTTACCTTTGATTTATCATTTGAAATAGCGGCATTAAAATGGACCAGAGTCCTTTTATTCGGGTGTTATAATGCATAATACATTGACATATTATGCATTATAACACCTGAATAAAGGGACTCTGGTCCATTTTTTATGAAGTAGTGCTGTTGCAATTGATGTTTGTCTGCAAGTGAAGGGTGAGCAGAGACCCATTGGCAACATGCACACCTGACTGCATAAAGGAACCTAGGTGCTTTGCTCATCATCTTTTGTGTATATAGAGAAAGCTATGATATTAGACTCTGCTCTCATGTAAGCTCAGACCATTTGACTGAGTTGTGGTTTCAAATAACAAAAACAGCAATCTGATATACAAAGATAAACGTAACGGAACAATTTCCTGTACAGTTTATACACTGCATCTGGAATAACAAGCTATTGGAAATTATTGTATGATAGTTAATTGAGCAATTTCGTATTCTAAGAACTTGAAATGCACCCTGCTTGACTTATCAAGACTAACTCTGCTACATATATACGTTAACAACTGCAAATCAATGCACGTTATACTAACTTTATCACAGTGTCTAGCTTTGTTGTCTGTGGATTAAAGCCCAGATTGTCTCTTCCAAATCAAGCAAATGGTGGGTGGAGTTTGGTTTCTGATAAACAATTTCAGTTAAAAGGATGTTTATTTGTTGTAGAAACGATAAAACGTGGCTAATATGTTATTCTATAGCAACACAACAAAAATGTGTTTACTTTCCCTTTAAATAACAATATATATTAATATTCATTCACACATATCCTCTGAAAATGTTTACATTTTATCTAGTTTATGCTACATAGATCCAAGAAAATTGTTTGTGACAAGAGGTCACAATTTAAGGTTGGAGGAAAGGAGATTTAATCTCCTGCAACGGAAACGTTTTTTCACTGTAAGAGCAATAAAATTGTGGAACTCATTACCAAAGGAGGTAGTGAATGCCAATACCATAGATACATTTAAAAATTGTTTGGATACATTTCTGTCTATAAACAAAATTCATAGATATGATTGCTAGTATTAAATGGGTCACCTTTTAGTGGGATTATTTAAGCTTAACTGGAGTTTGTAAGTATTTTAGATTTGTATAGGTTTAACTTGATGGACTTCGGTCTTTTTTCAACCTCATCTACTATGTTACTATGTAGATGGAGACTTACATTAATGTTAAGGAGATTCTTTGGTATCAGGTAGGCGTTACCTAGTTCTTAAAAGTAAGTGTTGAGGAGACAACAGAATCACAGTCGCCATTTTGACATCTCTTAACCAATGTTCATTTCTCTCAATCTGTCCCAATCTACCATTACTTAGCACCCAATATTGAATTTGAGTGTTGTTTCTCTCCCTTTATGCATGTGTTGCTGGGGGGGGGGGGGGGCTTGATGCTGAAGCCACTTTTGTAGGAGGACAACCTAAACCCTCAATGGCTCAGACTGCAGGCAAACGGAAATGAATTATATCAGTCGGTTCCGCGTCATATGTACTATTAATAAATGATGAGATCAGCCCTGGGATGTGTCTCTTATGCGCAGCTATTAGTATTGCAACCTGATATGGTCACCACAGCACAAAAAAAATACATTAATGGGACAGAAAACGCTAAAATAAAATGTTGCCCTGGATATGAAAGAACACTATTTAAAGGGACATAATACTCATATGCTAAATCACTTAAAACTGATCCAGTATAACTGTAAAAAGCTGTCAGGAAAATATAACCTGAGCATCTCTATGTAAAAAAGGAAGATATTTTACCTCACAACTTCCTCAGCTCAGCAGAGTAAGCTATGTGTAATAAAATATACTTGAGCTGCTGCCCAGCTGCAGGTAAAAAAAAAAAAAAAGAAGAAGAAGAAATGAACTGCAGCCAATCAGCATTAACAGTGCTGAGGTCATGAACTCTTTTATTGTGATCTCATGACCTTTCACTCAACTCTCATGAGATTTCATAGTAAACTTCCTTAAACTGAATAGGGAAATAAGATGCACGAAAGCTCACTCCCTTAGCTGTCCCGGGACAGACATTCTGATTTACTGCTTAGAAGTCCTTTACAATGGGATGTGGCTACTGAGGAACTTTTGAGGTAAAATATCTTTCTTTTTTACATAGAGATGTTCAGGAGATATTTTCTAGTCAGCTTTTTACAGCTATACTGCATCACTTTCAAGTGTTTAAACATTTGGGTATCATGGCCCTTTAACATGTTTTCATTATGAAGCTAACAGAAAGAGTACGTCTGCGATTGCTCACTGGCTGATAAGTGGAACTCCGACTGCTTTATTTGTGGACACTGCCGCCGCCAAAAGGAGGCCGAAATTATCATAGCTGCACCATTCTTTCTGTACGTATTTGTGGACAGTGACACACCTCTCAAATGCAGAAATGCAAAACATGTGTCTCTTTATAGGGACAGTGTATTGTAATTGTAATTTTCAGAGCTAAATTACATGAAAATGGGTCAAAATAAATAATGAAAATATATTGCTAATTTATTACAATATGTTGTCTCATTATGCACAGCAATACATTTTATATTGCAAACATCATAGCAGACAAAAATATTTGTTTTAGATCCAGAGTAGAATGATGTATTGTTTTATATATATATATATATATATAAAAGCTTTTAAAACGTTGAACATTGTGTTAATAAAGTGACGAACTATAATAAACCAATTGAAAACCCTTGTATGCTTTATCTTATGTGATTATGACCAATTGAAGACAACTACAAAATGATAAAGGGGTAGAGCGTCCTGCCCATGAGTTTCCATCTAATACACGTTACCTTGTATTAAGGTCATTTACTAGGCAGATAGGTTTGTAAAAGGGAACTAATGAGAAAAATAAAGGGCTCTTCAGGATGAAAACATAGATATCGGTTAATATAGGTTGTAAATGTCCCTGAATAATAGTGTTTTTGTTTTTACTGTCCCTTTAATTTGTTTTATGCATATGCTACTTATGTCATAATGATATACAATATGCCATGTTGTGTACCAAATCTTTGATCTATGCAAGTCACTGATATCCCAGCATCACTTTACCTACACATATACAGTGGCTTTAAACACAAATCCTCTAATAATAGCACATGGTTGTATATATACACAGACAAAACAAAACAAAAATCTAATTGTTTAATATTTATAACATCTAGCTCCAGCATCAATGGTAACTTTGCTGACCTATTTACAAACCATGATAAACCACTAAGGTTTTTGTATGATAACAGCAGACTCATACAGAGATTTGAAGTAATGTATTATTAGAGTGCAGCAATATAATCAGTCAACAAGATGTTCTATTGCATTTCAATATCCGCTAAAAGCCTCAACAACGTGTGGCACACTGCAGCAAATTGCTCATGTTTTGAAACTATAAACCTCAAATAATTTTAAAACTATTGAGTATTTAAAATATTTGAAGATTATTCAAAATATCTCAGCTTTGATTCTGAAATTGCTACTTAATTTAAATCATTTTCTTTAATATCAGTGCTATTTGATCTTGTATGCATCTTGGACTATAATGTATTTAGAAAAGGTCAAGTCCTTATCGTAATCGTTTAGTACAATTACTGGAGAAGACGTGTGAATTAGTCAAGATTTTGTTAATCTCATCAGGTGGATTAAAGATTCAGCTAGGCAACATGTTCTAGAAATATATAAGATGAAACAGCACAGCAAATATCTGTCAGTCTATCCGTCATCTATCTCCCTGCTATTCCTATCTCCATGATCAGTATTTTTTTTCTCTTCTATATATCCAAGTCTGTCTGTGTATCCATCTATCTGTCTATCTTTCTAAACTATATACAGTATATCTGAAAATAATTTTGACAAGTGTGGTTATTTATTTTAACTCCCAGACTTCAAGCACTAAGCATCTTATATTAACTTGCAACAATAAATTAATCACCTCTCCCTACAATTTGGGAGAGGGGATCCGATTAATTGAGGTGTATAGAGGGTAAGATACCAGTCTTATACCATTCTTTATTTTTTTATTTTAAAGAAACACTAAAATCAAAATTAAAAGTTCATCATTCAATTAGAACACACAATTTTAAACAATTTTCAAATTCACTTCCATTATCTAATTGTGTACAGTCTTTTTATATGCATACTTTCTGAGGCACTAGTTCCTACTGAGCATGTGCAAGAATTCAGAGAATATACATATATGCATTTTGTGATTGGCTGATGGCTGTCACATGATACATCGGGAAGGAAAATTGAACTAACTTTGAAATTTGTCAGAAAAAATCTGATGAATGTATGGTTCGAATAATATAATATGACAACCTTCCTTTAGCTTTTAACTATGTCTTATACGTTATAATGCTGGTCCATGATATGGCCCAAAACTTTTATCATTGTAAATACATATCAACAACATGCATGTTTATAAAATAAATGTAAAAAAAAAATTAAACAAGCCTGATAGCATCACCTTAAATAAAGATGACAAAATTTTGTTTTTTGCTTTGTTTTAATTTTTTAGTTAAGAATGCCAGTATCTTTGAAAAATCTGCAACAGATGGCTCTATATTTGGGCGTGGTGTCTGGAGGAGGATGCGCAGTAATGTACTATCTAATGCAACGTAAGTTCCTGACAGAAGATATATACACTATATTTTTCTTTGTTAATCACATTTAACATTTATATTATTATTATTATTATTATCAGGTATTTGTAGAGTGCCAACAGATTCAGCAGCACTATAAACATAGGCGGTGTACAAGATAACATATGGATCAAATAGGTAGAGGGCCCTGCTAAAAGTTGCACTGTTGTAGTCGGCTCTTATGAAGGCGATCTACAAACAGCTGGGCTTATAGGCTTACATTCTAAGGGGTTCAAGGGGAAAGCAATGGAGTTAGGAAAGGTTAGTGTAGGTTGTATGCATCCCTGAATAGTAGAGTCTTTAGGGAGCGCTTGAAGCTGTTAAAACTAGGGGAGAGTCTTGTGGAGTGAGGCAGGGAGTTCCACAAGATGGGAGCTAGTCTGGAGAAGTCCTGTAAATGGGAATGTGAGGAAGTAACAATAGAGGAGGAGAGTAGGAGATTGTGAGCAGAGCGAAGGGGACGAGAGGAAGAGTATTTGGAGATAAGGTTTGAAATGTAGGGGGGAGCAGTGCAGTTGAGGGCTTTGTATGTCAGAGTGAGGATTTTGTGTTTTAATCCTGTAGGCAAGAGGAAGCCAGTGAAGGGATTGGCAGAGAGGTGCAGCAGATGAAGAGCAACATGTAAGGAAGATGAGCCTGGCAGAGGCATTCATTATGGATTGTAAAGGAGCTAGGTTCAGCTAGGGATACCAGAGAGGATGGAGTTGTAGTAGTCGAGGTGGGAAAGGATGAGAGAGTGGATTAAAATCTTAGTTGTGTCTTGTGTAAGGAAATGTCTAATTTTAGAGATGTTTTTAAGGTGGAAGCAGCAGGCTTTAGCCAAGGACTGAATGTTAGGAGTGAAAGAAAGGTCTGAGTCAAGTGTGACCCCAAGACATCGGGCATGCGGGGTAGGGGTAATAAGGGAGTTATCAACAGTTATAGAAAATTGGGGGGTGGAGATTTTGGAAGAAGGGGAAAAAGGACAGCTTTTGAGAGATTTAGCTTAAGGTAGTGAGAGGACATCCAAGATGAGATATGAGAAAAACAGTTAGTGACACGGGTTAGTAAGGAGATAGGTCTGGTGCAGAGCGGTAGATTTGGGTGTCATCGGCATACAAATGATATTGAAACCCATGGGACATTATTAAGGAACCTAATGATGACATGTAGATTGAAAAGAGAAGAGGACCAATAACAGACCCTTGAGGTACCCCAACAGAAAGTGGTAATGGGGCAGAGGATGCTCCAGAGAAGGCTACACTAAAAGTATGGTTAGATAGATAGGAAGAGAACCACAAGAGAGCTGTGTCGCAAATGTTGAAGGATTGGAGGGGTTGGAGCAAAAGAGGGTGGTCGACAGTATCAAAGGCTGCAGACAGATCAAGGAGGATAAGCAGAGATAAGTGGACTTTGAATTTGGCTGTAAGTAGGTTGTTGGTAACCTTAACAATTGCTATTATCTTTTTATACACATTTTTTTAGGAAAATGTACAAGGAAATGTAAGAACTATTAAGTTTAAATCATTTCTTCTATAAAGGTAAGACGAGTCCACGGAATCATCCATTACTTGTGGGATATTATCCTTCCCTACAGGAAGTGGCAAAGAGCACCACAGCAGAGCTGTCTATATAGCTCCTCCCTTAGCTCCACCCCCCCAGTCATTCTCTTTGCCTACTCTAAATACTAGGAAGGGTAAAGTGAAAGAGGTGATAAAATATTAGTTTTTAATTTCTTCAAGCAAGAGTTTGTTATTTTAAATGGTACCGGTTTGTACTATTTACTCTCAGGCAGCAGATGGATGAAGACTGCTGCCTGGAGGATGATGATCTTAGCATTTGTAACTAAGGTCCATTGCTGTTCCCACAGAGGCTGAGGAGTACTGGAAACTTCAGTGTGAGGAACGGTTTCATACTATGCAGCAATGAGGTATGTTCAGTCATATGTTTTCTGGAGAGACTGTGTATTTCAGAAAGGCTGACATTATACCCAGGAGGGTAAGAGTAAGCAGTAATCCTAGAGCTAAAAGAAGGGCATTACTTAGCTTGCATATGGGGCCAATTTCATATATGGTTGACACTGAATGAGTGCTTTAACGTTTTTTTGTGGGCAAGGAACGTTTTGGACAACTTTATTAGGGCACACATGGCTTAACTTTAGGGTTTTAGAACCCACATGGCTAGTTATAAAAGGCTGAGGAAACATCGAGTGAGATGGACGGGGACGGGGACTACAGTTAGTTTGTCAGCAAGCACCAAGCTCTAACTTCTGAGGGCCCTGGTGTATGTTTTGGGCCAAATCAAAGCTTTTACCCCACTCTGTCGATCCCTGAGGGCAGGTAGGGCCACAGCAGGGCTGTGGCAAGGTGCTGAGGGTTTTTTTTTCCGGATCTGGGCCTATTTTCGATCCGGTTTGGTAATTAAGGGGTTAATTATTAAAAAAATTTGTTGTGCAATCTTAACTACTTATAGTGTGTCTACATACAAAATTTTGAGAAATTTGGTGCATGTTTAGGCTGTTTTGCAGAACGTGTATGCTTTTTTTCTCTTAAAGGCGCAGTACCGTTTTTTAAGATTGTTATTTTTTTCAATAAATAAAGTGTTTTCATGCTTGTTGTGGTCATTACTAGCCTGTTCAACATGTCTGACATTGAGGAAAGTCAATGTTCAATATGTTTAGAAGCCATTGTGGAACCTCCACTTAGAATGTGTCCCTCATGCACTGAAAGGTCTATAAATTGTAAAGAACATATTTTAGCTACTAAAAGTATGTCGCAGGATGATTCTCAGTCAGAAGAGAATCAGGTTATGTCATCTAATTCTCCCCAAGTGTCATAACCGTTAACGCCCGCACAAGCGACGCCAAGTACTTCTAGTGCGTCTAATTCTTTCACCCTGCAAGATATGGCCGCAGTTATGAATACTACCCTCACAGAGGTTTTATCTAAGCTGCCTGGGTTGCAAGGGAAGCGCAGCAGGTCTGGTGTGAGAACAAACGCTGAGCCCTCTGACGCCTTATTAGCTATATCCGATGTACCCTCACAATGTTCTGAAGTGAGGGATTTGCTGGCTGAGGGAGAGATTTCTGACTTAGGAAATATGTTCCCTCAGACAGATTCAGATATGATGGCTTTTAAATTTAAACTAGAACACCTCCGCTTATTGCTCAGGGAGGTTTTAGCGACTCTGGATGATTGTGACCCTATTGTAGTTCCAGAGAAATTGTGTACAATGGACAGATTCCCAGAGGTTCCTGTCTACACTGATGTTTTTCCGGTCCCTAAGAGGATTTCGGAAATTGTTTCTAAGGAGTGGGATAGACCAGGTATTCCGTTCGCTCCCCCTCCTACTTTTAAGAAAATGTTTCCCATATCAGACGCCGTGCGGGACTCGTGGCAGACGGTCCCTAAGGTGGAGAGAGCTATTTCTACCCTGGCTAAGCGTACAACTATACCTATTGAGGACAGTTATGCTTTTAAAGATCATATGGATAAAAAATTAGAGGGTCTCCTGAAGAAAATATTTGTTCATCAAGGTTTTCTTCTCCAACCTATAGCGTGCATTGTTCCTGTAACTACTGCAGTGTCCTTTTGGTTCGAGGCTCTGGAAGAGGTTCTTCAGGCTGAGACTCCATTAGAGGATATTCTGGATAGAATTAGGGCTCTCAAGCTAGCTAATTCTTTCCTTACAGATGCCGCTTTTCAATTGGCTAAATTAGCGGCGAAGAATTCAGGTTTTGCCATTTTAGCGCGTAGAGCGTTATGGCTTAAGTCCTGGTCTGCTGATGTGTCATCAAAGGCTAAGCTTTTAGCCATCCCTTTCAAGGGTAAGACCCTATTCAGGCCTGAACTGAAAGAGATCATTTCAGACATCACTGGAGGGAAAGGCCATGCCCTTCCTCAGGATAAGACGAATAAGATGAGGACCAAACAAAATAATTTTCGTTCCTTTCGAAACTTCAAAGGTGGTCCCTCTTCCTCTTCGCCTGCCGCAAAGCAAGAGGGGAATCATGCTCAATCCAAGTCAGTCTGGAGACCTAACCAGACTTGGAACAAGGGTAAACAGGCCAAGAAGCCCGCTGCTGCCACCAAGACAGCATGAAGAGGTAGCCCCCGATCCGGGACCGGATCTAGTAGGGGGCAGACTTTCTCTCTTTGCTCAAGCTTGGGCAAGAGACGTTCAGGATTCCTGGGCTTTAGAAATAGTAACCCAGGGGTACCTTCTAGATTTCAAAGATTCTCCCCCAAGGGGGAGATTCCATCTTTCTCAATTGTCTGTAAACCAGACAAAAAGAGAGGCGTTCTTACGCTGTGTAGAAGACCTATATTCCATGGGAGTGATCTGCCCAGTTCCGGAAACAGAACAGGGGCAAGGGTTCTACTCCAATCTGTTTGTGGTTCCCAAAAAAAAGAGGGAACTTTCAGACCAATTCTGGATCTCAAGATCCTAAACAAATTCCTCAGAGTCCCATCCTTCAAGATGGAGACCATTTGGACTATTTTGCCAATGATCCAGGAGGGTCAATATATGACCACCGTGGACTTAAAGGATGCGTATCTACACATTCCTATCCGCAAAGATCATTACCAGTTCCTCAGGTTCGCTTTTCTGGACAAGCATTACCAGTTTGTGGCTCTTCCCTTCGGGTTGGCCACGGCTCCCAGAATTTTCACAAAGGTGCTAGGGTCCCTTCTGGCGGTTCTAAGGCCGCGGGGCATAGCTGTGGCACCTTATCTGGACGATATCTTAATCCAGGCGTCAATTTACCAACTAGCCAAATCTCACACGGACATCGTGTTGGCTTTTCTAAGATCTCACGGGTGGAAGGTGAATGTAAAAAAGAGTTCACTTATCCCTCTCACAAGAGTTCCATTCCTGGGAACTCTGATAGATTCGGTGGACATGAAAATTTTTCTGGCGGAGGTCAGGAAATCAAAGATTTTAACCACCTGCCGAGCTCTTCATTCCATTCCTCAGCTGTCAGTGGCTCAGTGTATGGAGGTAATCGGACTAATGGTAGCGGCAATGGACATAGTTCCGTTTGCTCGCTTGCATCTCAGGCCACTGCAACTATGCATGCTCAAACAGTGGAATGAGGATTATGCAGATTTATCTCCTCAGATAAATCTGGATCAAGAGACCAAAGACTCTCTTCTTTGGTGGTTGTCACAGGATAATCTGTCCCAGGGAATGGGTTTCCGCAGGCCAGCATGGGTCATAGCAACGAAGGACGCCAGCTTATTGGGCTGGGGTGCAGTCTGGAACTCCCTGAAAGCACAGGGTGTGTGGACTCAGGAAGAGGTTCTCCTCCCGATCAATATTCTAGAACTGAGAGCGATATTCAACGCACTTCAGGCGTGGCCTCAGCTGGCTTCGGCCAGATTCATAAGATTCCAATCGGACAATATCACGACTGTAGCATATATCAATCATCAGGGGGGAACAAAGAGTTCTTTAGCGATGATAGAGGTTACCAAAATAATTTGATGGGCAGAGACTCACTCTTGCCATCTATCAGCAATCTATATCCCAGGAGTGGAGAACTGGGAAGCAGATTTTCTAAGTCGTCAGACTTTTCATCCGGGGGAGTGGGAACTCCATCCGGAGGTGTTTGCACAATTGATTCCTCAATGGGGCACACCGGAATTGGATCTGATGGTGTCTCGTCAGAACGCCAAACTTCCTTGTTACGGGTCCAGATCAAGGGATCCTCAAGCAGTACTGATAGATGCTCTAGCTGTACCCTGGCCGTTCAACCTGGCTTATGTGTTTCCACCATTTCCTCTCCTTCCTCGTTTAATTGCCAGAATCAAACAGGAGAGAGCTTCGGTGATTTTGATAGCACCTGCGTGGCCACGCAGGACTTGGTATGCAGACCTGGTGGAGATGTCATCTCTTCCACCATGGACTCTGCCACTGAGACAGGACCTTTTTGATTCAAGGTCCCTTCCACCATCCAAATCTAGTTTCTCTGCGGCTGACTGCCTGGAGATTGAACGCTTGATTTTATCCAAGCGGGGAGTCTCTGAGTCGGTCATAGATACCTTGATTCAGGCTGGGAAGCCTGTCACTAGGAAAATTTATCATAAGATATGGCGTAAATATCGTTATTGGTGCGAATCCAAAGGCTACTCATGGAGTAAGATCAGAATTCCTAGGATTTTGTCCTTTCTCCAAGAAGGATTGGAGAAGGGGCTATCAGCTAGTTCCTTAAAGGGACAGATATCTGCTTTATCAATTCTACTGCACAAATGTCTGGCAGATGTTCCAGACGTTCAGTCGTTCTGTCAGGCTTTAGTTAGAATCAAGCCTGTGTTTAAACCTGTTGCTCTGCCATGGAGTTTGAATTTAGTTCTTAAAGTTCTTCAAGGGGTTCCGTTTGAACCTATGCATTCCATAGATATTAAGCTTCTATCTTGGAAAGTTCTGTTTTTAGTTGCTATCTCTTCGACTCGAAGAGTTTCTGAACTATCTGCATTACAATGCGACTCGCCTTATCTTGTTTTCCATGCTGATAAGGTGGTTCTGCGTACCAAACCTGGATTCCTTCCTAAGGTTGTTTCTAATAAGAATACTAATCAGGAAATTGTTGTTCCTTCTCTGTGTCCTAATGCTTCCTCTAAGAAGGAGCGTCTATTGCACAACTTGGACGTGGTTCGTGCTTTAAAGTTTTACTTGCAAGCGACCAAAGATTTTCGTCAAACATCTTCTTTGTTTGTTGTCTATTCTGGAAAACGTAGAGGTCAAAAAGCTACGGCTACCTCTCTTGCCTTTTGGCTAAAAAGCATCATCCGTTTTCTCATACGAGACTGCTGGACAGCAGCCTCCTGAAAGAATTACAGCTCACTCTACTAGAGCGGTGGCTTCCACATGGGCTTTTAAAAATGATGCTTCTGTTGAACAGATTTCTAAGGCTGCGACTTGGTCTTCACTTCATACCTTTTCCAAATTTTACAAATTTGATACCTTTGCTTCTTCGGAGGCTGTTTTTGGGAGAAAAGTTCTTCAAGCAGTGGTGCCTTTTGTTTAACCATCTGTCTTGTCCCTCCTGTTCATCCGTGTCCTGTAGCTTTGGTATTGTATCCCACAAGTAATGGATGATTCAGTGGACTCGCCTTACCTTTATCGAAGAAAACTAAATTTATGCTTACCTGATAAATTGATTTCTTCTATGGTAAGACGAGTCCACGGCCCGCCCTGTCATTTTAAGACAGATTATATTTTTTTATTTAAACTCAGTCACCTCTGCACCTTGTAGTTTCTCCTTTTCCTTCCTGTACCTTCGGTCGAATGACTGGGGGGTGGAGCTAAGGGAGGAGCTATATAGACAGCTCTGCTGTGGTGCTCTTTGCCACTTCCTGTAGGGAAGGATAATATCCCACAAGTAATGGATGATTCCGTGGAATCGTCTTACCATAGAAGAAATCAATTTATCAGGTAAGCATAAATTTAGTTTTTAATTCTACTGAAAGGAACACTATGTTCCACTCTGGAATGCACCACTGCCAATATGCTGTGGGACTCAAAGAATGTAGCCACCAATCAGCAAGCACTATCCAGGTAGCTGATCTAAAAATGGGCCGACTCGTAAGCTTTATATTCCTGCTTTTTCAAATAAAGATACTAAGAATTGATAATAGAAGTAAATTAGAAAGTTGCTTAAAATTGCATGTTCTATCTGAATCATGAAAGAAACATATTGGGTTCAGTATCCCTTTAATATTGAATATGCCAGCTCGCTCTCCAAAATCCACAATTAAACCAACGGGATCCCATAGGGAGTAGGCTGCCACCTCTTGTCATAAAAGTGTAAGAAACAAAAATAAGAAGAGGGTCCTCCAATGGTGTAGTATCTTCTGCACAGTAACCATCACAGTGTCAATATAATATTCACAATTCGGAGTGCAGTGTCTAGTGCATAGACAAGTGGGCTGAACCTTTTGGAGCTGTCTGCTTCTCTGTTCCGTGATACAGCATATTCTGCCAAGCTTGTTTGCTGTCCTAGTGCTCCGCAACTGGAATTGACCTCCACCTGTATACTGGTTGCGATCTGGCTATCAAACTATTATTTAAAGCCAGGCTGCCAATAAACTACTTTTGGAATTGTGGTATAAATAAAATAAATATTTTGGGGGGCGGAGCTGACTGCAGAAGTGGTCTTGAAGAGGCTCATGAATCTAATATAGTTTTTAGTTTTTTTTTTTGCACGTTTCCACAAATACAGATTTCTCCTTTGCTAGCTGTTATTCTCACAGAATACAGAATATTTGTGGAATCTGAGAGAACTCACCAGGACCGCCATACCTTCCTATGCTCTTTGGCAAAACCACAGGGAAAGGGCCTATGGAAGTTAGACAGCCTTATATATGTATTTACTGAAGCTAAGGAATCGTTGGTTCAGGTTGTCGCACAATACCACCCCCCCCCCCCCGATCTCTGGGTTACTGAGCAGTGTTGAAAACCTGCTACAGAACTTTAAGCAGCCGCTCAAGCTGTATTCATAATTACACTAACCTGTATGGAAGTATTTTTTACACACATACCTAAAACATAGAGGCTACTACAGCTCTTCTAACTGAACTTGCAAACGTTATGGAGGCTCATCACAATGCTCTCATAGATACAATAAGAGAGGCTTTCATCCCTTACCATGCTGTTTCACAAACCAGCAATGCTGCAGAGAGCTAAACCGCTAAACTATGTGGGTATGGCAGGGCTATGGGGCCCCGGCTCCTATTATCCCAACCGCAAAGAGTTAAGACATGGAGGGAAAACCTTGGATTGAATGCCGCAAAGAACTGGACACAGCAAACATTGGTGAGCCTGATCACAGCATGGACATGGTGACAAGTGCAGCACAAGCGAGATGGCTCTTACTGATACTTTTGCTCCACGAGTTCTGCTACTTCATCCAGCTCCCTTGTTAATGCTAGATAAGGACGCCCGCGGCATGACTTGGTCATGCGGTTTCAAGAATGCGGAGTCAATGCAGCTTATTGAGGGCTCTCATGGTAACATGGGACATTCAGTTGTAAAGAGTGCGGTGAGCAGTTACTTTTGGCTCTTGCACCTGCTTTAAAACATTTCTTTGTAAACCATATATGGGGACAGAGACACTGGATAATGAGCATTGGTTGAGTTTATTAGGCACTGGTGTTGTCCATTTGTCCAGCCATGATCAAAGATACTCAGCAACCCCTTATTTATATGTTCCAGCTGATGATTTCAGATTTCTTGAGTGCTGGGGGGACTTATCTTTATTTTAAGAATGTTTTTCATATGGTATTATGACGCTTTAAGGCTGAATGATATTTTAGCGTTTTAGGCAATAATAATTGTATCTACAGTCTGATGTGTCCCTATATAGAGATTCTCACAGTTTCTTTTATTTACAGTAAGCCTCAAGTTCCTAGTTTGATTATTTATAATCTTCTATATGTCTACATATTTTCAGAGGCTTTCCTAAAGTCTACTATTGTGCATTGCAACAATAATAAATATTTAGAAAGTTCTGTTATAACTGTTAAAAGATAATTGAACAGATTACTATATAATGTGACTTAAGGTTTATAATACCGAGAGTACCTTAGACTAGTTAGAAATAGTAAGCTTACAATTCGCTGGCTCCACATTTAATCTCAAGTTTATTCTTTACTTAGTCCAGCTACATAGTTCTGCTATAATATATTATATTACCCTCCAATATTCTGTAATACTAGTGCTTGGGGTCCAAGAGAGGCCTTCATATGTTTAGGAGGTTAAAGAAAAGAGAGATTGTGCTTTATGTTTCTTACTGATATTTAGGTATTATTTTGACATAACTTAATTTGGCCTTAGTTATACAGGTTATATTCCAACTATATGATTCGGATGATTAGGCCATACAGTAGAAGTATGTAAATTGTATTGGGTATACTTTACCAATGTTGTGCAGTCTCTATTTGCCTAAATTGTAGCCTTACTCTTGATGCAAGGTGTATTTTCTTCTCCTTGTATAACTGATCAATATCTGTATAAGAATATTTTGTTTTTGTCTTTATCGATAGCCTGTATTGTCTATATGTACCTGTAATTCATGCACAAAGTTTCTCAATAAAAATAGTAAAAAAACAAAACAATATTTAATACAAACTCTTAAAAGCTCACAACATGTTTATCAGTATTATAACCATATAACCATGAGGTGACTTATCATAAAAACCACAATCCCAATCTTTTATAAGGCCAAATTGGCATTCTAGAATCTCTAGAACGCATGTGCATACCATTTTCATACTTTACCTCCACATGATCTACAAGTGTATCCACCCTGAAAATAAAGTCATCAGCTTCTAATACTGTTAACCCATCTCTCTCTGTCCCTCATCGGAACCATACAAGAGGATAAGATACTATAGATAATCAAGTGGCTAGTGATTCATTATAAATCTTGACCAACTGGCAAAAAGTTTTTTCTTTATAAATGGAAAGAGTACACAGCTGCATTTATTACTTTTGGGAATTTAGAACCTGGCCACCAGGAGGAGGCAAAGACACCCCAGCCAAGGGCTTAAATACTCCTCCCACCTCACCTCATCCCCCAGTCATTCTTTGACTTTCGTCCCAGGAGGTGGGCAGAGAAGTGTCAGAAGTTTTCGATAGTCTCTTTTGCAGGGCAGTACTCTTCGGTATGGGACTGGAGTTTTAAGTAGTTCTGTCAGTCTCTCTGTGAGAGCATGGATGAAAGTTAGAGTCCGGAGATGCAGGGAGAGTCTTTCTGCAAAACCATCCCGAACTCATATTACAACGCCACAAGCAATCAGCGTTGACGAGTTTTGCTGCCTGCTTTCTTCTCTCAAGTCCATGGCAGAGGCGACGCTACTATCTGTCACACTTGAAAGGCCGTGTTCCTGTTCCATGACGTAGATTCTGTTAAGATTGTTTCATTTTACTTTCTTATGAACGTATTGTATTACATATGTTTTCCAGAGAGGCTACCACCTTGCGGGACTAACTATAACTCAGGGTCTCTTTTAGGCTCCTTTTGTATCTTGGAATCATGGAGGGTTATTGAACAGGGGGGGTTTAATCATGTTTGTTATATGATTCGAACTGTTTATGTGTAGTGTTACTTTGGCTTGTGGCCTTGTGGAACATAACGGCCTTGGAAGTGACGCGTCCTTTACGGTCGGGCGTGCTTTTTCTGGACTGTACGTGGTCACGTTTTGCCCCTCCAGTTCCGTATTCATGACCATGTGACGACGGAAAGATTCTGGTCCGCTGGTGTCTGGTACATAGGAGATGGTGAGTGCCCCAGCCATTGTGGGTGTAAGGTGCCGTTTAGTTTTTTTTTCTAATTTGGTCCAAATTTTTGTATTCATTCCCAGTTATGGAGGACTCTGATGTTGAAATTTTAGTGGTCTCTGATTCAGATTCTACTTATTGTGACGAATATGAACCGGCCCACATGACGCGTGACAGTCAGTTATGTTCCGAAGGCCGTTCTAGAGGGCCCAATTCCTCTGGATCGGGGGAATCAAGGGTTCTGTCCCTTGAGTGGCTAGTTCCCTACCACTTCCTGTTGCTACACGTGCAGGTGACCCAGATTATGCTTATCCTTCCATGGAGGGTGGTTTGTTCCCTCCGGAGGTTGCGGCACGTTTCTGTATTCAAATTCTTATGGCGTTGGCACAACTGCAGCTTCCAGATGTCTGTTTAAGATTATGTTTGTGTCCCGTCAACCCAGGCATGGGGTGGCCCGTTCAGTTATCCGGGGGAGCGACTGATCCTGAGGCTCCGGTGGAGGTGTGCTGTGCTTTTCTGTATAGACTGGCGCACCTTTGTGTTCTGCTACGGCACATTCTGGCGTTGCTGGAGGATCCCATCCTTAATAGATAGGTGTTCCCGGTCTTCTTCTCCGAATAGCTCTCAGAATTATTTATAAGGGGTTGAAGCAATCTACTTATAGTCTGATTTGAGTATCCTTTCCAATCTGAGCTTGGACAGGAAGGGTTTCCGTTGGGCTGGTCCTGCAGCTGTGCCTGTTCTTGGGCGTAAACCTACGGGTTGCCTTTTCTTTTCTTTTAATCCGGTTAGGATGACTTTTATTTGATTTAAAAAGCTCATGTTTTATTTTATGTTCCTTCAGGATTTTTCCTTCTGGAATCGATACTTGCGATTTTGTGATCGCTCTAGTTACTTCTACGGAAGTTGTTATGGGGACGCGTTTAGTCCTCTGTCGTTTATTCTCCCTTCCCGGGGTGACAATTTCAGCCTTGATAGTAAGGGCTGGGGTTCAGCTCCTTATGCCTTAAGGCCTCATTGGTCACGTGGCGCCTGTTCTGCCTGGCTGTTCTGGTTTTGGTGCTGAAGGTTTTCATTACTATTTGTGCTTTTTATTATCTTGTTTTTACAAGTGTCAACTAAGCATTCTGAGATGACCTGAGGGTCTGTGGGGCATGGGGGACTGGTTCAGTCCTCATCGGCTTTCTAGCTGGTCGTCTGGGACTCTGGAGTTTGTGTGTCACACTCCATAGGTTCTGATTCTTCGAGATTTGAGTGTGTTCCTTTCCCACGTGGATTAAGGATTAGAGGTTTTGGACCTCTTTTTCTCCTTAGCGGTTGAGGCCGCTATATCGGAGGACCTTGCAGTCTCCTCTGGGAGTTAGCGTTCCTTATTGAAATAATAGGCTATTTTTCCTATCCTATCTCCGTCTAGGGGTTGTTTCCGAGGTTGGGATGCTATGCATTCTCTTTACTTGGATGTTTTCCTCTGGGTTTGTACTCTGAGGAGATTATGAGGTTTAGCCTTATTGACTCGATCTTCTGGTGATTTTGTTCCCGATGGTTTCCCCTCGGTTATGGAAGTGTAGGTGTTGTACGTCTGTTGGGCTTAGAATCTTATCAGTTCTGTCTTGCCCTAGCTCTTTGGAGTTGGATTTCTGCACAGGGTGTTCTCTTCCCCTTGGGTTGGGATTTACGAGTGAGTCTTCGACCCGTTCTCCGGGTTAGTCTTATTTCCCAGTGTAGTCTGTTTTTCTTCAGATGGGGTAGGGTGTTCCCTGTGGTATTGTTTGTCTAAACAATTCTGGGGATTGGGCTTTCTTTTATGACATTTTTATATTTATATGTCTGGTCTGGGAGCTCTTATTCTCCAGGGAACATGGACTATTTCTTATAGTCTCGCTAGTTGTGCTACTAGTGACTGGGACAGGAGTTCTGTGTGCTCGGCTCCGTTCGGCCTGCTTGTTCTTGACAGTATGTGCTTTCCTCTTGGGGAGTTCCTTTTTCATATTCATCAGGGGCGCCTGGATGATTTTCGTTCAACTCTGCTTACAGCTTGGCCTTGTGAGCGTGTGTGCTGTCCTTTATCTGTGCCCTTCCCTTGAGGTGGGTTGTTTTGCTTTTCTTAGAGGTGAGGTTTCCTCTCTCTGGAAGATGTTTGCCTTGTCCTGTGTGCAGTTGGGTGGAACAGGTGGTTTGTGCTGTTAAGAGAGTGATTCACTTTCTGGGATTGTTCTGTTCTGTCTGTGATTTTGCAGTCTCCATGTTAGATCGCATAGTTTCTCCTTTGGAGTGCCCGTTGTTAGGTGCTATGTGGAGTCTGCCATAGAGTATCAGGCTAGATTGATAGGACTTCTGTCTTTTTCTCCCTATCTCTATGGGGATCTTCCTTGGGAGTATCTGTTTGGAAGGAATCCGAGCTCTGTTGCGGTGTCTGGGGCCATCCTTTTCCGCACTTTTCTATGTGGGCTGGTGGTTGGGGTCCTTTCGGTTCCCCTGTCTCTCAGACCTGTTGCTTGGGCTGGTCCAGTGTGGACTAGGATCTGAGTTAAGTTGTGTCTCCTCAGATTAGGGAGGTCCGGTGAGCCTCTTTTGAGTTTCTGGGCCCCTTGTTGTCTGGCTACGTGTGTTAGACTTGCGACTTTGGATAACCTGAGTATACCCACTAGTTAGTGGATGTTAGCTGTCTGTCAATAGTGTTGGTTATCTATCTTCGGCTGTTTTTTACTTGTCTGCAAGTGTTTTCCTTTTTTGAGTCATCCTGGTATGACTGCTGTGTATGGCCTCAGAGGTGGCTTCTCTGGGGTTAACGAACGTGTTGGTGAGAATATTTCGATTTCCTGGTGACTTGGGACTATGGTTTCAGGCGTTTGTTCGGGGCAATTGCTCTATTTTTTTCAGAGAAGTTTGCTTCTCTGTTCTGTTTCCCGGTTTCAACCTTGTGGTTCAGTACTGTTGGGGTCTGGGTGTTGCCTTCCATTGTTTCGGGAACCCTTGGGGTCCCTGTGAGCGTGGTCGCTTCTTGGGACTTTTCACTATTATTTGGATCTTATTGCGCCCTGTTTAGGGTCTTCCGGGAATCCTAGTTTGTTCCTCCATGTCCTCTCCCTTTTGGGAGTTTTCGGTTGTCTCCCTTTCTATGAAGGGGTGTGTGGTTGAGGTTCGTCCTTTGCCGATGGTATCTTCTGGAGGAGTGTTGACTCAGTTGTTTCCGTTTTGTGGGCTCTAGTACGGCTTGTGGACTATCTGCGGGTCAGTGTCCTTGGGGCCTTGTTTTCAAATGTTTTCTGCCTTCGGACGAAGCAGGATTTTTTTTGGGGTTGTGGTTTCAGGCTTGGTGCCCTCAGAATGGGCCACCTTTTGTACCCTCCCGTTTCAGCATTCAGTGTCCTCTATATCTTGGGTATTGTTTTCCCAAAAGTAATGAATGCAGCTGTGGACTCTTTCCATTTATGAAGAAAAACATAAATTATGCTTACCTGATAATTTTATTTTCTTCTGATGGAAAGAGTCCACAGCTCCCTGCCCGTGTTTTTATGGGGGGCGGCTGTAATTTTTGTTCTTCTGGCACCTTTTCACACTCATATTTCTTCTACTGTTCCTTGTTCCTCGGCAGAATGACTGTGGGATGAGGGAAGTGGGAGGAGTATTTAAGCCTTTGGCTGGGGTGTCTTTGCCTCTTCCTGGTGGCCAGGTTCTGAATTCCCAAAAGTAATGAATGAAGCTGTGGACTCTTTCTATCTGAAGAAAAGAAAATGATTAGGTAAACATAATTTATGTTTCTGTTACAATTGTGCTGATAAGTATCTAATTGTATCTAATTTATTTTTTGCATATCTATTGATTTTATACATATATATATACATATATATATATATATATATATATATATATATATACAACAAGAGGTGTGTATGCACTCCCACTATCACTAAATGACTGCCAGGGTGCTCTGAAGAAAATTGTAGAATTTGTAGCAATAAGCACTCGCTGGTCTTCAGACATCAGTGTCAACCAAAAACTTTATTTAGTGTAGTAACGTTTCGGGACCAAACACTGTCCCAAACAAACAAAAAGTGAAAAAAGCATCCTTTTAATGGCTACCAAACACCCTCCCCAAAACAAGCAGCCAATCAAGGCTGTCCATTAAACACACCCCTTCATGCAAGCTTTCTCATAGGATAATCACCTAATGTACTAAAGCATGAATTACTCTGTACCTATATAAAGAATAAAAACAATCAAAGCAATCGTATTATTGCTAACGTAGGAGTCCTCTGTTAGAACAATCAGAGGGAAAAAATGGTCCGGTCTGAATAACAAACACAAGAAAACAGAAAATATTTCACCCGGAACTAAAAACACAAAGCAGAGAGGCGACCACTCCCACCATCAACCAATTACCACCCAAGCCTAGACATGATGTCAGAGTGATCCGCCCACCCCATGGGTAGAGCTGTCATCCACAAAGAAGTAAAACTAACCCCAAGTGTCATACACTATGTAGTAAACAAAAGTCCTAAACTAAGATACACACTTACCTATCTATACTCCACGATACACACACAAAAACGCAGCCCTAAAAGGACCAAACGAGCGGAAGTCCGATACAGCTGTCATCTGACTGTAAACCTCTATCCGCAATCGGAGACGTTATCCATCATCACAAGACCTAAGTAATGCACCCAGAGTCCACCACAGCTAAAACATATTAAACAACATACCTCATGATCGTGACTATGCCAGGTATAAAAAAAGTGAAACACATCAAGGGGGGTAGGGGGCGGACTCAGACCTCCATCCCACATGTAATCCAATTGGAGAAACCCGATGGAAGATAAGGGGCAGTGACATTATTACAAAACGGCGAGACCAACCCATAATGGGTGGAACTCACGTCTATCAGCTGATAACTGTCAACAGACAAAACTATAAACAACAGTACCTGTTATAGCCGCTCACCACAGACAATCTACAGAAGATGCCAATCTCTAGCTAATAGAAAACAAGAGCCTACATGTGTCTAACAACAGGATGACAACTATTAACAAACTACACCCGTAGCAACCAATACCGCACATACAGCACATTTTAATCACATGGGCAGAGGATGATTGAACCACCCAATCCACATAGAAAACAAAGGGTGTGGGTGGCGCCAACAAAGGCAGACTGTCAAAAAATGAGGATTTAATTGTTAAATAAAAATAATTTTTATTTATATATACAATAGATTTCTAAGTAAGAGGATTCAACTTGCTCAGCTTTTTGTTCTATAGCTGTTCATTAGTAGTATATAGAAACAGTTCGCACAAAGGTTGCAAATTTAAGATGTTTCCAAATGTGATATTTGTAAATTTTTAACCCTTTGGGTCTGTTATTTTTTACACAATATGCAGAGTGTTTTAGGTTTTAGCCACTTATTGTATTATGGTTACACAGTTTTTACCTTGATTCCGTTATATTCCAAACCTATTGATTCACAGAGGGCAGTCAGTCTGTGTACCTCTCAGTGAGCTTCGACCGCTCGTAGTTGCTTGTGTGAGCAGCTGTCGCTCACTTCCCCTTCTTCGGTCAACTGTTCTGGAGATTGAAAAAAACGTTGTCTGCACACTCAATTTAAAAGATAGAAGCTCCTACCGTTCACACCTCTGAATCCTGATCTTCCTTCAAGTTTTCACCAGTAGCAGGTTCAATTAGGTGTACGGTCCTGGGAGCAGATGTAGTAGGGATCTCAGGCAATTCCAGATCAATATCCGGTTCTTTCCTTTCAGTTGGAGCTGTTAGACACTGTATCCACGCGTATCGGCTGTAAAGCCTTTGTCAAGATAATCAGTCTCACCTGCTCCTTCCTTTTTAAAAGGTATTTCAATTAACCCTTTCATGGCATTTGTTTCTTTTAAACAGACTTTTTTTCCTTTTAATAGTGGCTTTTGTTCTATCTGTTTCCCTTGTCTTAATCGATCTTTGTTAATAGTTATCATTCATATAAATTAAATTTATTCACTTGTGTGTTATCACTCAATTAAATATTACTTCTAACTTATTTTATCTATAAATTCATTCTATCAGATACTACATAAGATGTCTTATTTTTTATTTTTTTATTTTTTCATCTCTATCCTCAATTTGTGATAGAATTTGTTCAAATAAATCATTTAATAAACTCTCACTTCAAAAACAATAAAAAACAATTAAAAACTCTAGTATATGCTGCTAAAGTTAATTTTATAGAAAAATTCTATTCGATACAAAAACACTCTTAAAACGTTAGTGCTATTAAAATCTCTTACATGTACTTTCAAATAGTGTACTAGTGATTTTTAGGACACTAGTACACTATTTGAAACATTGGAACTAAACCTTTTTCTATTGCCCAAACAGCATTGATATGATATATATTTACAATTGTATATGTATATCTCAACTTCCACTTATTTTGCTGACACTCATTTTAACATTTAGTTTAAATAAAGATTTAGTCTTATATACATTCTAAATTAGATTAAGCGACTCAAGTCTAGTTCACTGTTTAAACCCAAAGGGTGTAAAGTCCCAAAGTTATAAATTAGTTCTGCTTCCTGACGTAGGAGTTTTTTCTCCATGTCTCTTCTCCTACCAGCTGGTAGCACCTTCTTAATTCCCCAAAAATTCATGCAATTCACTTTTCCTTGGTGTATTTCATGAAAATGTTTATATAATGTTGTGTCTTTCCTATGATGTTCAATATTCAGGATATGCTCTCTAATCCGGTCTCTCAACTTTCTACTCGTCTGACCTAAATACATCAAGTTACAATCACATCTTATTGCATATATTACATTTTCATCTGAACACCTGATTATGCCATTAATCTTAAATATTTTTCCTGTTTTCTGCGATTTGAGACTTTTTAATTTACTGCTATATTAGCATGATTTACAGAGATTACAGGGATAAAAACCCTCTATTTTGTTCCCCTCCAGGTCTTTAATTCCTTTATCAAACATTGAGGTTTCTTCCTTTTGAATTCACTTGGAGCTAGTAAATTTTTGAAATTCTGTGCCTTTCTATATATAAATCTGGGATTCCTACCTATATTTGTGACCCAATACACATACCTAGATCATGTATTGTCAAGCCCGGAATGGTAAGGGCCACCCCCATTATGGGAAGGGGAAAACAGAAGACACCACAGTTATAAAAATATACATGTAATGGTGCTCAATATATACCCAATCATACCGTGAGAATCTGTGAGCAGCATATATAAACATAGTCTCATAAAAAGACCACTGATTAAAAGAATTGTTGTTCAAATGTAGACATGTAATAAACAAATATACAACCCTTCATAGAGGCTGATACTGCACTACCGTTTAATGGATGAACTGCTCCTAGACGGGGTTTAAGTTTGAAAGACTCCCTGATGAGAGCTGATGTTAAACCAGAATCAGCTCAACAGACCTGGATGAACACTAAAAAGAAGGGATGTTTTCGCTGTCCCAGCTGTGTAACCTGTAATAGCATGTTAACCGGTACATATTTCCATCATCCTGAGAGGAATAAAAAATACGAGATCAGATTCTTTCTTACATGTACCTCCAATTATGTAATTTACCTGCTCAATTGACCATGTGGGAGATTCTACATTGGAAAAACGGTGGATGACGTCAGAATAAATATTGAGCACCATTACAGGTATATTTTTATAAGTTTGGTGTCTTCTGTTTTCACCTTCCCATAATGGGCTTATTTTTTATCACAATCTTCAGTCTCTCAATTTGACAGCATGGAAATTGAACAATTGATTTAAGAGAGGTTTTTCTGAGCATGTAATTGATACTTAAATTTAGGCTTGTAAGCCTATTATTAGACGTTTCTCTTACAAGGTTTGGAAAGTATATCTTTCTTGGTGTTCTAGACATGGGTTTTCACAGAATTCCCTGAAAATTCCCACGGATTCTACAATTTCTTCAGGAGGGAGGATAAGGGATTATCAGCCAGTTCTCTAAAAGGTCAGATTTCTGCCTTTTCAGTTCTGTCTCATAGGAAGTTAGCTTGTTTTCATTATATTAAATCTTTTGTTCAGGCTCTCATTAGGATTAAACCGGTTTCAAGTCAGTGTCCTCTCCTTGGAATCTCAATTTGGTTCTTAAAGATTTACATTCTTCTTTGTTTGAACCAATGCATTCCACGGATATTAAGCTATTATTTTATAATATTTCTTTTGGCAATCTTTTCCGCTCGTAGAGTTTCAGAATTGTCATCACTTTCTTATGATCCTCGTTACTTTAATTTTTCACCAGGATAAGGCAGTCTTACGTACTATGTCTGGGTTTTTGCCAAAGGTTGTTTCTGTTGAAAACATTAATAGCAAAATTATTGTTCCTTCTCTCTGTCCAAATCCGAAGTCCTCTAAGAAGAGGCTCCAATATAATTAGGATGTTGTGAGGGCTTTGCAATTCTATTTGCATGCGACCAATCATTTTGCCAACCTACAAGCTTATTTGTTCTGTATTCTGGTAAAAGGAAGGGTCAGAAGGCTACTTCGGTCTCCTTATCTTTTTGGTTGAGGAATTTAATCCTCATGGCTTAGTTGGAGGCAGGTCAACAACCGCCTAGCCGAATTACTGCTCACTCTACTCGTTCAGTTTCAACTTCATGGGCCTTCAAAAATGAGGCTTCTGTAGAACAAATATGCAAGGCTGCTACTTCGTCGTCCTTGCATACTTTTACAAAATTCTATCATTTTGACATTTTTGCCTCGGCTGAGGCAACTTTTGGCAAAAAGTCTCTGATACTTAAAGGCCTGCCTCCTTTTTCTTTCGTTTTTCCTACCCATTTTTTTCGTGGACTGCACAGCTTCGTTATTTATTCACAAAAGTAAGGATTGTGAACTCTCATTACCATTAGAAAGAAAACATAATTTATTCTTACCTGATAAATTAATTTCTTACTTCGTAGTGAGAGTCCATGAGCTCACCCATATTTTCTTTTTTGGTAGCAGAGTCCTTGTTTGCATCTCTTTACCCTATTTTCTATTTACTTCTTCTTATCCTCAGCTATACTGGGAGAAAAGGGGAAGTAGGAAGGATACTGGAAACTCTGGTGTAGGGTGTCTTTGAATCCTCCTGGTGGCCAGGTATTGTAATTCCCAAAAGTAATGATCGTGGACTCTCACTACCAAGAAATAAATTAATATATCAGATGAGAATAAATTATGTTTTTATTTATACCACAATTCCAAAAGTAGTTTATTGGCAGCCTAGCTTTTAATAATACATTGATAGCCAGAACACTACCAGTATGCTGGTTGTGGAACACGAGGACAGCAAACAAGCTAGGCGGCATATGCTTTGTCATGGAACAGAGAAGCAGACATACCTTTGTTAAGAGCTTGCTTGACAGCTCCAAAAAGGTTCAGCCCACTTGTCTATGCACTGCACAGTGCACTCCGAATTGTGAGAATTATATTGACAATGTCTGGTGGCTACTGTGCAGAAGATACTACACCATTGGTGCACCCTCTTCTTATTTTTGTTTCCTATATCAATTTAATGTTTAGCAGAATTTGTGAGAAATTGCAATGAATATAAATCTCATACATCTGAGTAGGTTATAAAGCACTATAAAAAGGCATGTTTTGATATTCAAGACCAATATGGATGCTAACAACTCCTTCCTCTAGAATTTTTGCTTTCCATCAACATTCCTTTGCAGCACAAAAGAATGACCATTAAACACTTTGGGCTAGATAACGAGTGGAGCGCTAACAGTTACGCAAGAGTGTTAAGGGGTTTATCGCAGGTGTTTGCTCTCATCAGATTTTCGACTCGTATTGCAAGTTGAAAGTAAATGCAATCACTTGAGCGCAATCGTGATTTAAGCTAGAATGATTACTGCGTCCTCAGAGCTCTGGTTAACTGTTTAGCGAAACAAAAAAGTCTCACAAAACACATGAAAAATACATTACAAAGTGCACTTACACTCACAATAACACCATCTAATAAAAATTATCCATTAAAAATATTGCACACAAACATTATAAGGCTCAAAGATATGAGGTCTCAGGTGTTAGAAAAAAAGGAAGGTAACAGGCTTTAACACAGAGATACATACTGTACATACACATGTCTAAAGATGGATATGGATATATATATATTTATATTTATGTGTGTACATATGTATTTATATGTGTATATATGTATTTATTTGTGTATATATGTATTTACAGACATGTATACTCATATAAACACATAAATACATATGTACACATATATAGAAGTGCATTGAACTCCTTTACTGTGTATTTATTGTAAATATTTCTCATTCCAATGTTCTGCACAAAGCAGAATATGTTCTGAGTATTTATAAATAGATATTCTTTTATATATATACTAGTCCTAAAGCCAGTTTACACGGGCCATTTTTGCAGTACAGCGATCCCACCCCTTGCTCCCTCTCCCCCTCTTTTTGTGCTCTCTCCCCCTCTCTTTTGTGCTCTCTCCCCCTCTCTTTTGCGCTCTCTCCCCTCTCTTTTGCGCTCTCTCCCCCTCTCTTTTGTGCTCTCTCTCTCCACCTCTCTTTTGCGCTCTCCCTCTCTCCCCCTCTCTCTTGCTTTCTCTCCCCCCTCTCTTTTGCTCTTTCCCCTCTCTTTTGCTCTCTCTCCATCCCTCTCTTTTGCTCTCTCTCTCCCCCTCTCTCTCTCCCCCTCTCGTCTTTTGCTCTCTCTCTTCCCCTCTCTTTTGCTCTCTCTCTCTTTCCCCCCTCCTTTGCTCTCTCTCTCCCCCCCTCTCTTTTTCTCTCTCTTCCCTCTATTTTGCTCTTTCCACTCTCTTTTGCTCTCTCTCCCCCCCCTCTCTTTTGCTCTTTCCCCTCTCTTTTGCTCTCTCTCCATCCCTCTCTTTTGCTCTCTCTCTCCCCCTCTCGTCTTTTGCTCTCTCTCTTCCCCTCTCTTTTGCTCTCTCTCTCTTTCCCCCCTCTTTTGCTCTCTCTCTCCCCCCTCTCTTTTTCTCTCTCTTCCCTCTATTTTGCTCTTTCCCCTCTATTTTGCTCTCTCCCCCCCCTCTCTTCTGTTCTTTCCCCTCTCTTCTGCTCTTCCCCCTCTCTTTAGCTCTTTCCTATCTTTTTTGTTTCTCCCTCATTCTATTTCTCTCCCCTTTCTCACGTGCAGACCGTGCCCAGACCACGCCCCTGTCACGCCCGACCATGCCCGGCCACACCCATGCTCCCACCCGGCCATGCCCACGCTCCCTCCCGGTCACACCCACTTTCGCCCCACCGCCGCAAACAGCATGTCAGGTAAGGCCAGGTGTGTTTGTCCTTGTGCTGTCTCTACTGCGCATGACAGCTTCGGACAAATACACTTGGCCTTTTATATTATAGGATATATATATATATGTTCTATATATATATTCTCATATATATATATATATTGTACTAAAATACCATCAGATATAGGTAGAAATATCTATTTATGAATAAATAGAACATATTCTGCTATGTGAAGAACATCAGAATGTGAAATATTCATATTTCATAAAAACAAAGGAAAGAAGAGGAACTAAATAGCTATATAAATTAATACACATATACATTAGTTATCTGCAATATCTGTCTAATACGTACAGGAAGCAGAAACATAGTATAGGAACCTATATAAGGCTCAAATGGTGCAGACCCTTAAGTGTAAATGAGAACTATATGTGGAGAGAAAGTCACATAAATAAACGTACCTACAAAAAGAAAGGGATTACAGCACTCTTTTATGAAAATTTATATTTATTATGTATACATATAGAGTGAGACTAGTAAAGTGTTATCTCTCTATTCAAAAAGTGGGATACTGAACACACCCAGAACATATGTTTTCTAGCTTTTTCCAGCTCAATGTATCTGCATCCTTACAAGCACCACTTTCTGAATATATGATTCTGAATATGAAGAAATTGATTGATAGCTAATTAACATTGTATGGCTGCTGAAACAATACATTTTCTCACTAACTAAGGGCCCAATAATTAAAGGTTCACTGCTGCCAATGTAAAATAAACAATTCCGTCTTGCCAGTCTCGCAATTTTCACGCCATGTGAAATGTTCTAAAAATGTGGGCTTTCTTGCCATAGAGACGAAATACAAGGTGGCTTCAATAGAAAAGTTTATGAACTTTCAGCCATAGAACATTCTTAAAACTTTGCATATTAAAGGGACATAATACTCATATGCTAAATCACTTGAAACTGATGCAGTATAACTGTAAACAGCTGACAGGAAAATATCACCTGAGCATCTCTATGTAAAAAAGGAAGATAATTTACCTCACAATCTCCTCAGCTCAGCAGAGTAAGTTCTGTGTAAAAAGTTATACTCAACTGCTGCTCAGCTGCAGGTAAAAAAAAAAAATGAAGAAATGAACAGCAGCCAATCAGCATCAACAGTGCTGAGGTCATGAACTCTTTTACTGTGATCTCATGAGATTTTATTGTAAACTTCCTTAAGCTGAATAGGGAAATAAGATGAGTGTGCACATAAGCTCGCTCCTTCCACTGTCCCGGGACAGACATACTAATTTGCTGCTTAGAAGTCCTTTACAATGGGATGTGGCTACTGAGAAACTTTTGAGGTAAAATATCTTTCTCCAACATAGGTGTGTCCGGTCCACGGCGTCATCCTTACTTGTGGGATATTCTCTTCCCCAACAGGAAATGGCAAAGAGCCCAGCAAAGCTGGTCACATGATCCCTCCTAGGCTCCGCCTACCCCAGTCATTCTCTTTGCCGTTGTACAGGCAACATCTCCACGGAGATGGCTTAGAGTTTTTTAGTGTTTAACTGTAGTTTTTCATTATTCAATCAAGAGTTTGTTATTTTCAAATAGTGCTGGTACGTACTATTTACTCAGAAACAGAAAAGAGATGAAGAATTCTGTTTGTATGAGGAAAATGATTTTAGCAACCGTAACTAAAATCCATGGCTGTTCCACACAGGACTGTTGAGAGCAATTAACTTCAGTTGGGGGAACAGTTTGCAGTCTCTTGCTGCTTGAGGTATGACACATTCTAACAAGACGATGTAATGCTGGAAGCTGTCATTTTCCCTATGGGATCCGGTAAGCCATGTTTATTACGATTGTAAATAAGGGCTTCACAAGGGCTTATTTAAACTGTAGACTTTTTCTGGGCTAAATCGATTGATTATTAACACATATTTAGCCTTGAGGAATCATTTTATCTGGGTATTTTGATATAATAATATCGGCAGGCACTGTTTTAGACACCTTATTCTTTAGGGGCTTTCCCCAAGCATAGGCAGAGTCTCATTTTCGCGCCGGTGTTGCGCACTTGTTTTTGAGAGGCATGGCATGCAGTCGCATGTGAGAGGAGCTCTGATACTTAGAAAAGACTTCTGAAGGCGTCATTTGGTATCGTATTCCCCTTTGGGTTTGGTTGGGTCTCAGCAAAGCAGATACCAGGGACTGTAAAGGGGTTTAAAAGCTTAAAACGGCTCCGGTTCCGTTATTTTAAGGGTTAAAGCTTCCAAAATTGGTGTGCAATATTTTCAAGGCTTTAAGACGCTGTGGTGAAAATTTGGTGAATTTTGAACAATTCCTTCATGTTTTTTCGCAATTGCAGTAATAAAGTGTGTTCAGTTTAAAATTTAAAGTGACAGTAACGGTTTTATTTTAAAACGTTTTTTGTACTTTCTGATCAAGTTTATGCCTGTTTAACATGTCTGAACTACCAGATAGACTGTGTTCTGAATGTGGGGAAGCCAGAATTCCTATTCATTTAAATAAATGTGATTTATGTGATAATGACAATGATGCCCAAGATGATTCCTCAAGTGAGGGGAGTAAGCATGGTACTGCATCATTCCCTCCTTCGTCTACACGAGTCTTGCCCACTCAGGAGGCCCCTAGTACATCTAGCGCGCCAATACTCCTTACTATGCAACAATTAACGGCTGTAATGGATAATTCTGTCAAAAACATTTTAGCCAAAATGAACCCTTGTCAGCGTAAGCGTGGCTGCTCTGTTTTAGTTACTGAAGAGCATGACGACGCTGATATTAATATCTCTGAAGGGCCCCTAACCCAATCTGAGGGGGCCAGGGAGGTTTTGTCTGAGGGAGAAATTACTGATTTAGGGAACATTTCTCAGCAGGCTGAATCTGATGTGATTACATTTAAATTTAAATTGGAACATCTCCGCATTTTGCTTAAGGAGGTATTATCCACTCTGGATGATTGTGAAAATTTAGTCATCCCAGAGAAACTATGTAAAATGGACAAGTTCCTAGAGGTGCCGGGGCTCCCAGAAGCTTTTCCTATACCCAAGCGGGTGGCGGACATTGTTAATAAAGAATGGGAAAGGCCCGGTATTCCTTTCGTCCCTCCCCCCATATTTAAAAAATTGTTTCCTATGGTCGACCCCAGAAAGGACTTATGGCAGTCAGTCCCCCAGGTCGAGGGAGCGGTTTCTACTTAAACAAACGCACCACTATTCCAATAGAGGATAGTTGTGCTTTCAAAGATCCTATGGATAAAAAATTAGAAGGTTTGCTTAAAAAGATGTTTGTTCAGCAGGGTTACCTTCTACAACCCATTTCATGCATTGTCCCTGTCACTACTGCCGCATATTTCTGGTTTGATGAACTGCTTAAGGTGCTCGATAGTGACTCTCCTCCTTATGAGGAGATTATGGACAGAATCAATGCTCTCAAATTGGCTAATTCTTTCACTCTAGACGCCTCTTTGCAATTGGCTAAGTTAGCGGCTAAGAACTCTGGGTTTGCTATTGTGGCGCGCAGAGCGCTTTGGTTGAAATCTTGGTCGGCTGATGCGTCTTCCAAGAACAAGCTACTAAACATTCCTTTCAAGGGGAAAACGTTGTTTGGTCCTGACTTGAAAGAGATTATCTCTGATATCACTGGGGGTAAGGGCCACGCCCTTCCTCAGGATCGGCCTTTCAAGGCAAAAAATAGACCTAATTTTCGTCCCTTTCGTAAAAACGGACCAGCCCAAGGTGCTACGTCCTCTAAGCAAGAGGGTAATACTTCTCAGGCCAAGCCAGCTTGGAGACCAATGCAAGGCTGGAACAAGGGAAAGCAGGCCAAGAAACCTGCCACTGCTACCAAGACAGCATGAAATATTGGCCCCCGATCCGGGACCGGATCTGGTGGGGGGCAGACTCTCTCTCTTCGCTCAGGCTTGGGCAAGAGATGTTCTGGATCCTTGGGCGCTAGAAATAGTCTCCCAGGGTTATCTTCTGGAATTCAAGGGGACTCCCCCCAAGGGGGAGGTTCCACAGGTCGCAGTTGTCTTCAGACCACATAAAAAGACAGGCGTTCTTACATTGTGTAGAAGACCTGTTAAAAATGGGAGTGATTCATCCTGTTCCATTAAGAGAACAAGGGATGGGGTTCTACTCCAATCTGTTCATAGTTCCCAAAAAAGAGGGAACGTTCAGACCAATCCTAGATCTCAAGATCTTAAACAAATTTCTCAAGGTCCCATCGTTCAAGATGGAAACCATTCGAACTATCCTTCCTTCCATCCAGGAAGGTCAATTCATGACCACGGTGGATTTTAAAGGATGCGTATCTACATATTCCTATCCACAAGGAACATCATCGGTTCCTAAGGTTTGCATTCCTGGACAAACATTACCAGTTCGTGGCGCTTCCTTTCGGATTAGCCACTGCTCCAAGGATTTTCACAAAGGTACTAGGGTCCCTTCTAGCGGTGCTAAGACCAAGGGGCATTGCAGTAGTACCTTACCTGGACGACATTCTGATTCAAGCGTCGTCCCTTCCTCAAGCAAAGGCTCACACGGACATTGTCCTGGCCTTTCTCAGATCTCACGGCTGGAAAGTGAACGTGGAAAAGAGTTCTCTATCCCCGTCAACAAGGGTTCCCTTCTTGGGAACAATTATAGACTCCTTAGAAATGAGGATCTTTCTAACAGAGGCCAGAAAAACAAAGCTTCTGGACTCTTGTCGGATACTTCATTCCGTTCCTCTTCCTTCCATAGCTCAGTGCATGGAAGTGATCGGTTTGATGGTGGCGGCGATGGACATAGTTCCTTTTGCGCGCATTCATCTAAGACCATTACAACTGTGCATGCTCAGTCAGTGGAATGGGGACTATACAGACTTGTCTCCGAAGATACAAGTAAATCAGAGGACCAGAGACTCACTCCGTTGGTGGCTGTCCCTGGGACAATCTGTCTCAAGGGATGATGTTCCACAGACCAGAGTGGGTCATTGTCACGACCGACGCCAGTCTGATAGGCTGGGGCGCGGTCTGGGGATCCCTGAAAGCTCAGGGTCTTTGGTCTCGGGAAGAATCTCTTCTACCGATAAATATTCTGGAACTGAGAGCGATATTCAATGCTCTCCAGGCCTGGCCCCAGCTTGCGAGGACCAGGTTCATACGGTTTCAATCAGACAACATGACGACTGTTGCGTACATCAACCATCAGGGGGGAACAAGAAGTTCCCTAGCGATGGAAGAAGTAACCAAAATTATTCTTTGGGCGGAGTCTCACTCCTGCCACCTGTCTGCTATCCACATCCCAGGAGTGGAAAATTGGGAAGCGGATTTTCTGAGTCGGCAGACATTGCATCCGGGGGAGTGGGAACTCCATCCGGAAATCTTTGCCCAAGTCACTCACCTGTGGGGCATTCCAGACATGGATCTGATGGCCTCTCGTCAGAACTTCAAAGTTCCTTGCTACGGGGCCAGATCCAGGGATCCCAAGGCGGCTCTAGTGGATGCACTAGTAGCACCTTGGACCTTCAAACTAGCTTATGTGTTCCCGCCATTTCCTCTCATCCCCAGGCTGATAGCCAGGATCAAGCAGGAGAGGGCGTCGGTGATCTTGATAGCTCCTGCGTGGCCACGCAGGACTTGGTATGCAGATCTGGTGAATATGTCATCGGCTCCACCTTGGAAGCTACCTTTGAGACGAGACCTTCTTGTTCAGGGTCCGTTCGAACATCCGAATCTGGTTTCACTCCAGCTGACTGCTTGGAGATTGAACGCTTGATTTTATCGAAGCGAGGATTCTCAGATTCTGTTATCGATACTCTTGTTCAGGCCAGAAAGCCTGTGACTAGAAAGATTTACCACAAAATTTGGAAAAAATATATCTGTTGGTGTGAATCTAAAGGATTCCCTTGGGACAAGGTTAAGATTCCTAGGATTCTATCCTTCCTTCAAGAAGGATTGGACAAAGGATTATCTGCTAGTTCCCTGAAGGGACAGATTTCTGCCTTGTCGGTATTACTTCACAAAAAGCTGGCAGCTGTGCCAGATGTTCAAGCCTTTGTTCAGGCTCTGGTTAGAATCAAGCCTGTTTACAAACCTTTGACTCCTCCTTGGAGTCTCAATTTAGTTCTTTCAGTTCTTCAGGGGGGTTCCGTTTGAACCCTTACATTCCGTTGATATTAAGTTATTATCTTGGAAAGTTTTGTTTTTAGTTGCGATTTCTTCTGCTAGAAGAGTCTCAGAATTATCTGCTCTGCAGTGTTCTCCTCCTTATCTGGTGTTCCATGCAGATAAGGTGGTTTTACGTACTAAACCTGGTTTTCTTCCAAAAGTTGTTTCTAACAAAAACATTAACCAGGAGATTATCGTACCTTTCTCTGTGTCCAAAGCCAGTTTCAAAGAAGGAACGTTTGTTGCACAATTTGGATGTTGTTCGCCGCTCTAAAATTCTATTTAGATGCTACAAAGGATTTTAGACAAACATCTTCCTTGTTTGTTGTTTATTCAGGTAAAAGGAGAGGTCAAAAAGCAACTTCTACCTCTCTCTCTTTTTGGATTAAAAGCATCATCAGATTGGCTTACGAGACTGCCGGACGGCAGCCTCCCGAAAGAATCACAGCTCATTCCACTAGGGCTGTGGCTTCCACATGGGGCCTTCAAGAACGAGGCTTCTGTTGATCAGATATGTAGGGCAGCGACTTGGTCTTCACTGCACACTTTTACCAAATTTTACAAGTTTGATACTTTTGCTTCTTCTGAGGCTATTTTTGGGAGAAAGGTTTTGCAAGCCGTGGTGCCTTCCATTTAGGTGACCTGATTTGCTCCCTCCCTTCATCCGTGTCCTAAAGCTTTGGTATTGGTTCCCACAAGTAAGGATGACGCCGTGGACCGGACACACCTATGTTGGAGAAAACAGAATTTATGTTTACCTGATAAATTTCTTTCTCCAACGGTGTGTCCGGTCCACGGCCCGCCCTGGTTTTTTTAATCAGGTCTGATATTTTATTTTCTTTAACTACAGTCACCACGGTACCATATGGTTTCTCCTATGCAAATATTCCTCCTTAACGTCGGTCGAATGACTGGGGTAGGCGGAGCCTAGGAGGGATCATGTGACCAGCTTTGCTGGGCTCTTTGCCATTTCCTGTTGGGGAAGAGAATATCCCACAAGTAAGGATGACGCCGTGGACCGGACACACCGTTGGAGAAAGAAATTTATCAGGTAAACATAAATTCTGTTTTCTTTTTACATAGAGATGTTCAGGTGATATTTTCTAGTCAGCTTTTTACAGCTATGCTGCATCACTTTCAAGTGTTAAAACATTTGGGTATTATGGCCCTTTAATGAAAATGTTAGTAGCGTAGAGGAGGCATATTTTAGTAGCTGTTCACTTATTATTTAATGTGCGTTTTTTAAAATCTTACCAAACTAATTTCTCATTGTACAGAACATGATCCTGCAAGTAAACCCCATTCTGCACAGTGAGAAATTACAGTTTTGACGTGATTGAAGCAGCTCAATAGTTTCAATGGTAGAAATCTCACGATTTGTCAAACACAGGATTTACAGTGTGAGAACCTTTTAAAGATCACTATTATAAATTGTATATCCCATGTTGTTCATATTCATTGTGTTGCACAACCTCTGTAATTTAAACAAAAAATCTAAATAAATTAACTTTAAAAATGTATATAATATGCCATTTTAAAGTATTATGCATATAAATATCACATCCTACACATGCCCAGTATACCCATAATGCCCTAGCTCAATTGGATAAAGAATTCATTTTCAAGTTTTGATATTGCTTTCGAACTGAAAAGTTTAGTTTCTTACATGTAAATTGTCATTAGTGATTTTCATTTCTTACATCAGGGGTATTGTATATTTCATATTGCAAGCAGAAGAAAACCTTCACATCAAACAACAAAGGCAACTAACAGTTCTCTTCACAGATAGTTTCAATGACTTTAGAACTTTACACATGTACTTTTAAATTGAAGAGCAGACCGCTTTACAACATTATGATATTACAATAAGCTTTAGAACATCAGGCCCTAAGTTGTAGCAGAACTGACGTTGCTATTAGTTTCATAAATGCTGATAGTACCTCTAAACCCCCTATAATTTTTTTTTTTTTTATGTATATTAAAAAAAAAGTTGGAATATATTTCATTTTTTTATTTTAAACATTCATTATCTGACTAATCTACCAACTCTTTTATATACGTCCCTAACTTGCCCCCACAGATGACATTAGGGAAACCTAGGTTACAACATGGCAGCACCTGTTATTTTATGGAGACTAAAACTTGACACTTATTTTTTTCAATATTACAACAACTAATATTATTTTAGACGTGCATCTGCATAATATTCTCAGGCTAATCTTTGGTTTTCAATATATCATTATGTCTAGCATTTGTTCTGTTTAATATCATTTTAATTGTGCATCATTGTTTTCTGCTACAAAGCATACATCCCTGCAAGTTCTAGATAACCAGACTGCTAAGTATGAGAGCAATTAGCAGACGAGGTAGACAGATGTAATTATTGTTCTGTATGCAAAGATAAAGTGATGATAGACATGGCTTTAGATTTTCTGGCTTCTTTTGCTGCCCATGGGATTATTTTGCAAAGCTCACAAACAATCACTTTATTACTGTTTGGGTGACATAGATCAAGATTCATATTCAAGATGAATAATTCAATGTTTTATCCCTTCTTGACATCCTTACAGAATGGGTTGTTGTAATGTGACATAAAGATATATGACAGTAAGTTGTAAGTTCCAATAAGATTGTTTGTTTGTTTGGATAATGTAATTCTCCCCTCGAACAGACATTACCTTTCCTAAAGGGATACTAAACACACATTTTTTCTTTAATGATTCAAATAGAGCATGCAATTTAAGCAACTTTCTAATTTACTCCTATTATCATTTTTTTTATTCTCTTGCTATCTTTATTTAAAAAGCAGGAATGTAAAGCTTAGGAGCCTGACCATTTTGGTTCAGCATCCCGATAAGCAGTTGCTTATTGGTGGCTACATTTAGCCACCAATAAGCAAGTGTAAGCCAGATTCTGAACCAAAAATTGGCCAGTTCCTAAGCTTTACATTCCTGCTTTTTAAATAAAAATAGCAAGAGAATGAAAAAAATAATAATAGGAGTAAATTAGAAAGTTGCTTAAAATTCAATGTTCTATCTGAAGGAATACTCATTGAACCTTGGATCTAAAAAAGTCCAAACAACTTACAGCTAGATTCAAAGAGGTCTGCTGTGTTGTTTGAATACAAACATATATGTTCCTACTTTATGCATCCATATGTCACATTAAAATACATTAGAAGCCCAGCTATTTTAATTAGTTAAAGATACATGAAGCCCACAAATGTTCTTTCATGATTCGGGCATGCGATTGTAAACAGTGTTCCAATTTCCTTCTATTATCAAATTTGCTTCATTCTCTTGGTATCATTTGTTGAAGGAACAGCAATGCACCACTGGGATCTAGCTGATCGTATCATGGGAGCCGATGACAAGAAATATATATGCGCATCCACCAGTAGTGCATTGTTGCTCCTGACCCTACCTAGGTATGCTGCTAAACAAATGATACCAAGAAAACAAAGCAAATTAGATAATACAAGTAAAATAGTTGTTTAAAATTAAATGGTCTATGTAAAAAAATGAAAATTACCGCTTTAAGCAGCCCATGTTATCTACAATAAATCCAGAAAACAGTTTTTCATATATTCATATTGGGAAATCACACAAAAGCATAAAACGGCCAATAAGCTGTAGTAAGTGCACAGCTGATATTGATGAACTAGTTTAATTTAAAAACAAAAAAATCAAGTGGTAAAAATGTTTTCAAAATATTTAAATGCTGTTCTTTTATATGCTTTATATTTTTTCACACAATCTCCCTTTAACTAATTTGAATTATATCAGAAGTTCCAATTATCCCAATTTGAAAGGGATAGTCCCTAATTTTGAGCTCTATCCTGCAAGACCGTCATATCTCCCGAACTGATATAATTTTATATTATTCTTTGTTTTTTTATATATAATCCTGTCTAGACTTTATTAACATTTAATGCCCTTTAGGATTAGAATTTACCCCTCAAGCGTCAATCAAAAGGCATTTCAATGAGGGATAGATATGTAAATAAGGTTATGATTCCTGTAAATTCTAGATGTCCGGTTAGCACTTATTGTAAAATTAATAGCATTAGCTGAGATCTCAGCTCTTGTAAAATATAACCGCTTTTGTATTAGGATTACAGAATACTGAAGTGTAAAGAAGCAGATAATCCTTATTAATTTCTGACCATGTAAACATTGCTCAAGTAAATATTAAAGATGATATCTCTGTGTCACTTTCAGTAGAAACTTTAGTAATATCCAATAATAAGAAAAGATAAACATCTTTATGATATTTATGCAACAGGTTTGTCAGTAGAATCACTCTTGGAATATTTTCTTTCAGTTAAAGGGAGCATTTTATTATTGTACTATTGTTTGCATACAACTATGTGTTTAAAGGGATATTAACCCCATAAGGACTATAGTGTACCCTGTACATCACTGCTCCTTAAAGGGACATGAAAGTCCAACATCTTCTTTCATGGTTCAGATAGAGCATACAATTTTAAACAACATTTCGATTTACTTCTATTATCTAATTTGCTTCATTCTTTAGATATCGTTTGCTGAAGAAATAGCAATACACATGGGTGAACCAGTCACACGAGGCATCTATGTGCAGCCACCAATCAGCAGCTACTGAGCCTATTTGGATATTCTTTTCAACAAAGGATATCAAGAGAATGAAGCAATTTAGATAATAGAAGTAAATTGGAAAGTTTAAAATTGCATGTTCTTTCATGCAAGAACAAATATGGGTTTCATGTATCTTTAAGGTCTTTAAGGTGTTTTTTGCCCATAATAGCGCAGGTCTATTACAAACTCCCTCCCTCTTGCTATAGTTTGTCAAAAATACAAGCCCCATTAAGAGGGCGATTTATCAAGCTCTTCGGCAGGCTTTCGCCTGCCTACGGCTGCAGGTTCTTACAAGAGAACCTGCTTGCCATATTAACAAGAAGCTGTCATCAGACCGCTGCTTCCCTACTATTTCGCCACCTCTTAGGTGGCAAATTTTAATCTCCCCATTCTAGTCCGACTGGGAAGATTGACGGCTCCTGCCCACGCGTGATTGGCTGTGCCTGGGCAGGGGCGGCATTGGCGCGCAAGCACAAAATAGGCGGTTGTGTGCAATGCTGAATTTCACCAGGGGAATTCAGCCTGCCAGAGGCAAGCTGCGGCGTACAAGGGTGCATATGTGCCCCCCTGTCCGCCTCAGCTTGATAAATCGCCCCCTAAAAGACGAGCGATGTACAAGGGTACGTTGCAGGTTGTTAAGTGGTTAAACAGTAAATAGATGCTAGACCTAATTATTCACAACAAAGATTACCCTTAGAATAATATGTTGATGTATTTTTTACATTTATATTAGTTGTTTAAATACTGCAGATATATGTGGTAAACGTTTAGTTTCTAGTTGCTATAAAGAAATGCGTGCCACCATGTTGGATGGTTTTCTATTTATATATGTCTTCTGCTGAAAACAATTAGGGACAGATATACATCAGGCAATCAAATAGATTTTGGCAAACAATGCTGTGTGGAAGCTCTGTTAGATAACCTTATGTCCACACAGCCTTATTTGGAAAGGTTCTTTTATTGAATATTTATATATGTCCTTAACCCTTTCCCACTGGAACTTATTTGTCGACATCAGAACTGTAAACAAATAAGTAAAAATTGAAATTGCCTAAACGATCGTGTTATTTCAATGATGAGATTGGGTCAGGGGGCAGTGCATGCTCTCCAGCCCACTATCACATTTACAAAGTGGCTATAGCTTCAGGACAGCCAAATGGCTAGGACATTCCATGCCGTCCTAACAGCGCTAAAGTCTAGCACAGTTAGGAAGGCATGGAACGTCCTAACGGCGGGAAAGGGTTAATAGTACTCAGCAGGAGTGAGATAACCGGGAAAAACATTAGAAAACATAAAAACTCAATGAAATATAGCAAAACCAACAAGTTTAAGAGTTAAATTACAGGAAAGGGGAACAAAATAAATAATTTAACAATTTATAACAATCTCATGCTTTTTAATAGAAGTAAATTGAAACGTCTCTTAAAATTGCATGCTCTATCTAAACCATGAAAGTTTAATCTTGACTTTTATGTCACTTTAATAACGTAACGTGATTTTTTAAAAATATTTTATAGAAAACTTTGCAAAGAAAGAATACTACTTGAATGCGCTTGAGCAACTCAGAAGTCAGTCGCAGGCATTAGAGATACTCGGTGCACCACCTCTTAAAGTCCACAACCTCAGACTTACCGACAGAAAGAACCGTGTTGACCAATCAAAGGCACAGGTAGGTTCTGAATTAATTATCTATCTGCAGTATCACTAGAGCTTTAACTCATTCACTCCTGGTTTATACAATATTTACTTCTAATAACAAAGTCACTTTCATTAGTGTGGATTGAGAAACAAACTGCATACATTTATATACTTTTTTTGAGAATCATACCCATTTGTTACTGGTTAAAGACTGGAATAATGAAAACAAATAAAATCAAGCAAGGACAGTTTTGATACAACTGAGATTGGCAATCCTTTGGGTAAATGTGGGTTAAAACCAATATTTTAAAGAGTTTTTTTTTTGTTTTTTTGTTTTTGAAAACATTTTATTGAAGGTAAAGAAGTTTACAGGCATAAATTGCATGGTACAAAAATCAATACAAATATTTATGGCATATCTGGAAGTATATAATGTACCAAGAGCAAAAGGTAAATGGAAATAAAATAACCTTCCCCTTCATTTTCTCCCCTCCTCATGTCTTGTTAGATCACTCTTGGATCTTGAGTTCACAAATAGTATTATTCAGGGGTTTAACAAAAACAATAGCATATAATATACAGAAAAAATTTAAAGAGTTTTTAATTCACCTTTGTCTACAGTGATATTATTTTGTCATCTGAGGATTGAAGAAGATCAAAATTACAATGGACAAAAATAAAAAACCTTAAACTAAGCTGTGTTAAATTAGAGTCCATTATGTTTTTATTGTGTGCAATTAGTTCAAAAAGACCAACATGATTGCCCTATACACATACCGTAAAGAAGCCAAACTCATCATCAATTGCCATTTATATTCACCCATACAAGCCAAGACCTTTTAGAGCATCAGTTACAATGTTCATCTCCATTAGAGCACCGTCATTGTCATGGAGTGAGAAATTTGTCAGGATTCAGTGAGTGCAAGATGGTGGGAACCAAATATAGGAAAATCTTAGAGAAAACTTCTTTTTTTCTGTCTTCAAAACAAGGACATTTCACTATGGGAAAATAATGCTACTAAACATACTGCAACAACTAAACTGTAGTGTCCTAGAATGCTCCAATCAAAGCCCAGAACTCACGGTAATTGAAAACCAGTGGCAAAACAAAATTGGTAGGGAATCCAAGAAACAGACTTGTAGCTGTAATTACTGCCAAATGTAGTAATATCATGTTTAAATATGTTATATTTTACTTTTATGTGTTTTAATTATAGGACATTTATACACAGAATTTGGAACTGCTTAAAGGTTGGATTTTTTTTTAGGTTATTGATTCATTATCCTTTTTTCCCCAATTCATGTGGACCAGAACATTGTGTACCTAGGTCATGCCACACATTATTTAAATAGCTATGAACAGTTATCATGAACTTGCTAATGGCACACAGTCTCTGGTAGGGCTCTGGTTGGCACATCAATTGCATTCTAAATTCATTTTCAGTGAACTGGTTGAAAATATCTCTTCAAGAACACATTAAGGGGATCTATGTCTCGTCATTACTGTGCCGTCCCTCAAATCAATTTTAAAAAGGTTTATTTTAGCTTAAGAACGGTTTATCTTACTATGCAGGGTACTGGATGTGAAGAAGAGTCAATTAAATTACAATGTAATGCTCAAAAAAAAAACTCCAAAGATTTTTTGATCATTTCTCTCCATGCTAAAGATTTTTTAATCATTAGACCCTAAGAAAGAGATTGATAGCGTAGAATGTAATATTACATTTAAATAACAAACTCAGAATGTAATCCCCTGCACAATGTTTCATTATGTGCGGGTAAACAAAAAAATGTAATGCATCATTTATTTGGGCGGACATTTCTGTAATTGGTTTCAGAAAATGATGGGTTCCCCCTGCTCACAGAGAGGATGCAGAACTGGGTGCTTCAGAATACTGCACAGTAATTGGTTGTTTCTAATTCACCATAGGAAAGGGGATATGATGAGCAATACTCAGGATGAGTTTTAAGGGATATGTCCATGGACTGTAGAACAATGGAATTTTAGATGATTTGATAACATTTGTTTTGTATAGAGATCTTTGCAATGCTTAAAGGAACATTTTTTTTCTTCCATGATTCAGATAGAGCATACAATTTTTAAACAACTTTCTAATTTACTTCTATTAATAATTTTCTTCATTCTCTTGTTTGTTTGTTTTTTGTTAAAAAGCAGGGACATAAGCTCAAGAGCGTGCACGTGGAAGGAAATAGTGCTGCCATCTACTGCTTTTGCAAATGGATAATATTCTTGCAAAACAAAGAATATCATGGGAACAAAGCAGATTTGATAATAGAAGTAAATTGTAAACTTTTTTTAAAAGTGTATGCTCTGTCTGAATCACAAAAGAATATTTTTGGATTTCATGTCCCTTTAATTGTTGATCTATTGTATGCATATATAAATGAACTATAATATCCCTTTAAGAAGTAGTCCCATTGCGGACAATGATGGTGATCAAAGTTAGTATAATATATATGACAGCACTGGAAGGAAATGACCTGTGTCTTTAGCTATATAGATAAGTTCTACCTATCACTGGATTGAGTTTACAAGACTATGGACCTACTCAACAGAGGGCCCTGGTGCAAACATTTTCTTTGCCCCCCCCCCCAAGTTATCTCAGTAGTAAGCAATAGTAATAATATACATTTGCATAATGATTTTGAGTATAGATGTACATTGTAGGTAAGATTGACCTGCAACCTGCATTAATAAAAGGCTATCTTGCATTAGGATTTTACACATTTTGCACACCTCTATGTATAGACTGGTTACTATGGGCACCCTAGCACTTGAGCCCTGGTGCCACTGCACTTGCTGCACCAATGTAGTTCCACCCCTGATAGACCCCATGTATTAAAGTGCGAGTGGACTAGGTTCTCATTTAAGAACTTGTCCACACGGCTTCACAGTATATGGGCAGTGAACCCCGTTTACCCCGCTGCAAATATGTACAATTACACGCTCAAGTGAGGATGTAATGCCGCCCCTTCCCTCGCGCAACTAATTGTATGAGAGAATGGTCTGACAATTACCCCAAGCGAACGAGTTTAGGGTGATTTCTCTCCGCCAACTCAGAAGTGGTGAGAGTGTAAGAAGCAGCAGTTTTAATGACCGCTGCTTCTTACCTTGACCCCATTTATCTTTTGATGGGCGTACAAGGGTTCCAACTAGGTAACCTATTGCTTGTGTTCACAGCTAGTGGACAGCAGAAACTGTTCTTCAGCTGCCTTCATTTATAATTACCCAAGGAGGCTCTAGTGCAGTACTACCCCCTTGCACTCAAATGATCTGTCAATCACCCTTAGCGAACAATTGTGGCGTGAATTAACTACACCACCTTTGGCAGAGAGTTTAGGAAGCAGTAGTCTTGTGACTTACATGAACAAGCCTATACGGCAAGTACTCCACAAAAGCCTCCTTTGCTTGATAAATAATGCCCTATGTTTTTATTTTCTCCATAATTTATTTAATTCCTCGCACAAATAAAATGCAATAAAGTATTATACCTTGATAAAGTCATGCTAATGAATCAATATTACAGAAATAACCTAGATATAATTGTAAGATACAATCTCTGAATATTAGTTGCTTTGCGGTTATTTCTCTTAAGATATGAGTCAGCCCCACAGAACCTATTATTAGCTGGTTTATAAAGTTATTCTGGCCACTAATTACTGTGCCCTATATAGATGTTTACGGTATAATAAATAGTTTGTGTCTGGGACGCAGTTTAATAGTAATTATTTATTACCAGAATAAGTAAGACAACTTACACAACACACAGTATTATGAGCTTGAGTGCAGCACAAAGGAAATAAAAGTGATTTGGAGCATTATCTTTTAATATTGAACAGACTAAACATGTATACAAAACACAGACAGGTAATATTAATTAAGGTATGGCTGGATAAGTTCCCAGAGAGAGAACCTATCCATCTGGAATTGGGGCCAGCAATGCAGCATTGGCCAGTAAAATTTAAAATCGCACAATAGCCATCTTGTGCAATTTCTCCCCTGGCTCTTGCACAACCAATCACCCAAGAGAAATGGTTTTAAATCACCCTTGTCTGATAAGTCCAGGACAATTTTCATTTGCCAACTCTGAGGTGGTGAAAAGTTTAGAAGGCAGCTGTTTTTGACCACTGCCTCTTAAATTGCAGTTGCAGGCTGACATAAGTGAGTCTGAGTCTTAAGGGCTCTAAATCTGCAAATGCTGCTTAATAAATCAGCCAAAGAAAATAACTTAAAAACAAGCAACTTTAAAGGACCACTCAGTGCAGTAGAATTACATAATTAACACATACACAATAAAAAGACCAAGCAATAGCACTTACTCTGAATTTCAAATAAGCAGTAGATTTTTTTTCTGACAAATGTATTCTTTCTCCCATTTTCCATCCCCCTATATCATGTGACAGACATCAGCCAATCACAGACTAGTATACGTATACCTTGTGAGTTTCTGCACATGCTCAGTAGGATCTTGTTCTCCAGAAAGTGTGAATATAAAAAGAACTTTTTCATAATGGAAGTAAATTGGAAAGTGCCTTAAAACTGCATGCTCTATCTAAATCCTAAAAGTTTTATTTCTCTTGTAAGGTGTATCCAGTCCACGGGTTCATCCATTACTTGTGGGATATTCTCCTTCCCAACAGGAAGTTGCAAGAGGACACCCACAGCAGAGCTGTCTATATAGCTCCTCCCCTAACCCCCCACCCCCAGTCATTCTCTTGCAACTCTCGACAAGATAGGAAGTATCAAGAGATATGTGGTGACTTAGTGTAGTGTACCTTCAATCAAGAGTTTGTTATTTTTAAATGGTACCAGCGTTGTACTGTTTTACTCTCAGGCAGAAATTAGAAGAAGAATTCTGCCTGGAGGTTGATGATCTTAGCGGTTTGTAACTAAGGTCCATTGCTGTTCTCACACATAACTGAAGAGTATGGGAAAACTTCAGTTGGGGGAACGGTCTGCAGATTACCTGCTTTTGAGGTATGTTCAGTATTTTTATTTCTAGAGAGATGAATAAGTTCTAGAAAATGCTGACAGAGCCTTGTGTATTTGAGGTAAGCTAGATGCAGTGATTTACAACGACTGGGATCATGCTTACAAAACAGGGTAATACTCATGTTAATACTCATATTACTTAGTGACAAAATCGTTTACATGCTTCATAAATAGGACGTTTTTTTCTCTGAGGGAGATAAGTCTTTATTTGGGGCCTAGTTTTCCACATGGCTAGTCAGATACTCCCAGGAGTATTTTCTTAAGGCCCCTCTGACATCCAGTACATGGTGGGAGGGGCCTATTTTTGCGCTCTAGATGCGCAGTTTCCTGCAGACTGAGACATCCAGCTTCCCTAGAGGAGTCCTCTGGCATCTGAGGACCATTTATAAAGGGTTTATTTCTTCCCTAAATCGTATTTGAGGGCAGGTAGGAGCCTCAGCAGAGCTGTGGCAAGGTGCTCAACTGTATTTTACCAGTGGTTGACGTTTTTTTAAATCTGGTTTGGGGGCTAAGGGTTAATCATCCATTTGCAAGTGGGTGCAATGTTGCTTTAGTCCCTTACACACACTGTAGAAATTTCGAAGACTTTACTATATTTTTACACTGTTTTGCAGTTTAAGTGCTAGTTTTTTTCTCTTAAAGGCACAGTAACGTTTTTGTTAATTGCTGTTCTGCTTTGTTAAAGTGTTTTCCAAGCTTGCTTGTCTCATTACTAGTCTGTTAAACATGTCTGACATAGAGGAAACTCCTTGTTCAATATGTTTGGAAGCCATTGTGGAACCCCCTTTTAGAATGTGTACCAAATGTACTGAAATTTCTATAAACTATAAACACCATATTATGGCGCTTAAAGATTTATCTCCAGAGGATTCTCTGACTGAAAAAAGGGAGATTATGCCATCTAGCTCTCCCCATGTGTCAGAACTCCCGCTCAAGTGACGCCAAGTACATCTAGCGCGTCTAATTCTTTTACCTTACAGGACATGGTGGCAGTTATGAATGCTACCCCTCTCAGAGGTATTGTCCAAACTGCCAGGGTTACAAGGAAAGCGAGACAGCTCTGGGGCTAGAACTAATACAGAGCTTTCTGACGCTTTAATACCTGTGTCCGATATAACCTCACAATGCTCAGAAGCTGAGCAGGAGAGCTTCTATCTGTGGGTGACATTTCAGATTCAGGGAAGGCGTTTGCTTCAGTCTGATTCTTAAATGACAGCGTTTAAATTTAAGCTCGAACACCTCCGCTTATTGCTCAGGGAGGTTATAGCGACTCTGGATGACTGTGACCCCATTGTGGTTCCAGAGAAATTTTGTGGACAAATACTTTGCAGTGCCTGTTTACACTGATGTTTTTCCAGTCCCTAAGAGGTTTTCCGGAAATTAATACTAAGGAATGGATAGACCAGGTGTGCCGTTCTCTCCCTCTCCTGCTTTTAAAAAGATGTTTCCATAGATGCCGCCATATGGGACTCGTGGCAGACGGTCCCTAAGGTGGAGGGAGCAGTCTCTACCCTAGCTAAGCGTACAACTAATCCCCGTCGAGGACAGTTGTGCTTTCCTAGATCTATGGATAAAAAATCGGAGGGGTCTCCTTAAGAAAATTTTTATACATCAAGGTTTTATTCTCCAGGCTCTTGCATGCATTGCCCCAGTTACTGCTGCAGCGGCTTTTGTGGTTCGAGTCTCTTGAAGAGGCTCTACAAGTGGAGACCCCATTAGATGATATTTTAGACAGGATTAAAGCTCTTAAGTTAGCTAATTCCTTTATTTCTGATGCCGTTTTTCATTTAACAAAGCTAACGGCTAAGAGATTCAGGTTTTGCTATTCTGGCGCGTAGGGCGCTATGGCTTAAGTCCTGGTCAGCAGACGTTACTTCAAAGTCTAAGCTTCTTAACATCCCCTTCAAGGGACAGACCCTATTCGGGCCTGGTCTGAAGGAGATAATTTCTGATATTACTGGAGGAAAAGGTCACGCCCTTCCTAAGGATAGGTCCAATAAGGTTAAGGAACCAAACAGAATAATTTTGTTCTTTTCGAAAACTTCAAGAGTGGCGCAGCTTCGGCTTCCTCTAATACAAAACAAGAGGGAAATTTCGCCCAGGTCCAAACCAGTCTGGAGACCTAACAAGACTTGGAACAAGGGGAAGAAGGCCAAAAAACCTGCTGCTGCCTGTAAGACAGCATGAAGGAGTAGCCCCCGATCCGGGGACCGGTCTAGTAGGGGGGCAGACTTTCTCTCTTCTCTCAGGCTTGGGCAAGAAGACGTCCAGGATCCCTTGGGCACGTAGAGATTGTTTCCCAGGGATATCTTCTGGAATTCAAAAGGTTCATCTCCAAAGGGGAGATTTCACCTCTCACAACTATCTGCAAACCAGATAAAAGAGAGAGGCATTCTTACGTTTGCGTTCAAGACCTACTGGGTTTGGGAGTGATCTACCCAGGTTCCAAGGAAGGAACAGGGGCAAGGTTTCTATTCAAACCTGTTTATAGTTCCCTAAAAGGAGGGAACGTTCAGACCAATCTTGGATCTCAAAATCCTAAACAAATTTCTCAGGGTTCCATCTTTCAAGATGGAGACAATACAAACCATCCTCATATGACTACCGTGGACTTAAAGGATGCTTATATCCACATTCCGATTCACAGAGATCATCATCAGTTCCTCAGGTTCGCCTTCCTAGACAGGCATTACCAGTTTGTGGCTCTTCCCTTCAGATTAGCCACGGCGCCAAGAATCTTTACGAAGGTCTAGGGTCTCTACTGGCGGTTCTAAGGCCGCGGGGCATAGCGGTGGCTCCTTACCTAGACGACATCCTGATCCAGGCGTCGACTTTTCAAATCGCCAAGTCCCATACGGACATTGTTCTGGCCTTTCTGAGGTCTCACGGTGGAAAGTGAACAAAGAAAATAGTTCTCTCTCTCCTCTCACAAGAGTTTCCTTCCTAGGAACTCAGAAAAATTTCATTTCTACTGAATCTATCAGACAGAGGTCAGGATCTAAAGCTTCAATCTTCCGGCCCGTTGCTCTTTCATTCCACTTCTCGGCCGTCAGTGGCTCATTGTATGGAGAATGATCGGGCCTAATGATAGCGTCAATGGACATAGTTCCGTTTGCCCGCCTACATCTCAGACCACTGCAACTTTGCATGCTCAACCAGTGGAATGGGACTACACAGATTTGTCTCCTCTGTTTAAATCTGTATCAAGAGACCAGGGATTCTCTTCTCTGGTGGTTATCTCTCGGGTCCATCTGTCCAGGGGAATGAGTTTCTCGCAGGCCAGAGTGGACTATAGTGACGACAGATGCCAGCCTTCTGGGCTGGGGTGCAGTCTGGAACTCCCCTGAAGCTCAGGGTTCGTGGACTCAGGAGGAAGCCCTCCTTCCGATAAACATTCTGGAACTAGAGCGATATTCAATGCTCTTCAGGCTTGGCCTCAACTAGCTGCGTTCCAGGTTCATCAGATTTCAGTCGGACAATATCATGACTGTAGCCTATATCAACCATCAGGGCGGAACAAGGAGTCCCCTGGCAATGATGGAGGTTTCCAAGATAATTCTATGGGCAAGGTTTCACTTTTGCCATTTCTCAGCTATCCATATCCCAGGAGTAGAGAACTGGGAGGCGGATTTTCTAAGTCGGCAGACTTTTCATCGGGGGGAGTGGGAGCTCCATCCGGAGGTATTTGCACGCTGATTCAACTATGGGGGCAAACCAGAACTGGGATCTGATGGCGTCTCGTAGAACGCCAAGTTTCCTTGTTACGGGTCCAGGACAAGGGATCCCCAGGTAGCGCTGATAGATGCTCTAGGCAGTGCCCTGGTCCTTCACCTGGCTTATGTGTTTCCACCATTTCCTCTCCTCCCTCGTCTGATTGCCAAGATCAAGCAGGAGAGAGCTTCGGTGATTTTGATAGCACCTGCGTGGCCACGCAGGACTTGGTATGCAGATCTGGTGGACATGTCTCCTTCCCACCATGGACTCTGCCGCTGAAGCAGGACTTTCTACTCCAAGGTCCATTCAAACATCCAAATCTAGTTTCTCTGCGTCTGACTGCTTGGAGATGAACGCTTGATTTTATCAAAATCCCCCGAGTCGGTCATTGATACCTTGATTCAGGCTTGAAAGCCTGTCACCAGGAAATCTATCATAAGATATGGTGTAATATAATTCATTGGTTGTGAATCCAAGGGTTACTCGTGGAGTAAGGTCAGGATTCCTAGGATACTATCTTTTCTCCAAGAAGGATTGGAAAAGGGATTATCGGCTAGTTCCTTAAAGGGACAGATTTCTGCTCTGTCTATTCTTTTGCACAAGCGTCTGGCTGATGTTCCAGATGTTCAGGCGTTTTGTCAGGCTTTAGTTAGAATCAAGCCTGTGTTTAAACCTGTTGCTCCGCCATGGAGTTAAATTTAGTTTCTTCAAGTTCTTCAAGGGGGTTCCGTTTGAACCCTTGCATTCCATAGATATCAAGCTTTTATCTTGGAAAGTTTCTGTTTTTAGTAACTCTGAAACTCTTCGAGCCGAAGAGATAGCTATCTGCCTTGCAGTGTGATTCCCCTTATCTGATCTTCCATGCAGATAAGGTAGTTTTGCGTACCCAAACCTGGGTTTCTTCCTAAGGTAGTATCTAATAGGAATATCAATCAGGAAATTGTTGTTCCGATCACTGTGTCCTAATCCTTCAAAGAAGGAACGTCTGTTACACAATCTTGACATGGTTTCGTGCTTTAAAGTTTTATTTGCAAGCTACTAAGGATTTTCGTCAAACATCTGCATTGTTTGTTGTCTACTCTGGAAAGAGGGGAGGCCAAAAGGCTTCGGCAACTTCTCTTTCTTTTTGGCTGAGAAGCATAATCCGTTTAGCTTATGAGACTGCTGGCCAGCAGCCTCCTGAAAGAATTACAGCTCATTCTAATAGAGCGGTAGCTTCCACTTGGGGCTTTTAAACATGAGGCCTCTGTTGAACAGATTTGTAAGGCGGCGACTTGGTCCTTCGCTTCATACTTTTTCTAAATTCTACAAATTTGATACTTTTGCTTCCTCGGAGGCTATTTTTGGGAGGAAAGGTCTTACAGGCAGTGGTGCCTTCCGTTTAAGTGCCTGCCTTGTCCCTCCCTTCATCCGTGTCCTAAAGCTTTGGTATTGGTATCCCACAAGTAATGGATGAACCCTTGGACTGGATACACCTTACAAGAGAAAACAAAATTTATGCTTACCTGATAATTTCTTTCTCTTGTGGTGTATCCAGTCCACAGCCCGCCCTGTCACTTTAAGGCAGGTGTTTTTATTTTTTAAAACTACAGTCACCACTGCACCCTATAGTTTCTTCTCCTTTTTCTTACTTGTCTTCGGTCGAATTGACTGGAGGTGGGGGTTAGGGGAGGAGCTATATAGACAGCTCTGCTGTGGTGTCCTCTTTGCAACTTCCTGTTGGGAAGGAGAATATCCCACAAGTAATGGATGAACCCGTGGACTGGATACACCACAAGAGTAAGAAATTTATCAGGTAAGCATAAATTTTGTTTTTTGACTTGAGTGTCCTTTTAAAGCAACTTAAAAAAGAAACAACTGACATATACTTGTCTTGCCCCTCCGTGACCCCTATCTGGAAAAAAAAATGAAGATAATCTTGGATAATGTTTTAACAGAGTAAATGAAATACTGCATATAATTACATGTACTTTTGGTAAAAAGAGGTAGTAGACTAAGTGGCTAATTTAATAAGGTTTTGATTTGTTAATCACATTACGGTTGGCGTTGTTTTCAGAAGCTACTAGATACATTCATATCAGTTACATTAAATTAGAAAAAAAAAGCATTCATTCATAGGGTTTGATTCACTAACGATCATTTGTTGTTTGAGATTATGTAATAGAATTTGTTCTGTTTGTCAAGTGACTACAGCGTGTTCCTGTTATGAATCATATACTGTACATAAAAATAATACAATATTTATATGCATTTATTTCTTCTTTCAATCATTTCATTTAAATCGATTTGTTAGCTTGATGTATAGAAAACACTTTTTGATTAAAAATAACAATATACATTGCATTACACTTATTTTACAGTAATGTTTTATATTGAATCCAATATAAATTTAACACATTCTTTAGCATGAATTAAATGTTTTTTTGCAATACATTGAAAAGTTGTAAAAGTGGCTGTTCCTAACTGGTATTACAATAAGGAAACCTCACAAATATAATTGTATTCTCTAAAAAAAAGTTACATTCACACACATTGGTCTGACTATTTTTTTATTAATGAAATATGTTTTTTTTTCCTCTTTAAAAAAAGTATTTGATAAAATAAATGTAAATTTAATATAGCCGTCAATAGCAAATATGTGATTTCTCTAAGCTTGCAAATCCTATACTTGTCAATACAAAGCACTTTGTATTTCAACATTACAACAGACAGATCATTTTCTTTGAGAATAAGACAATCTGAAAACATTGCAAGATCTGTGAGATATGTTATATAAAATCACACTCCACAAAAAATTTTTGAGAATCAGACCCTTAGGGGCTGATTTATCGAGGGCCGAACAGCCCCTGATGCCCCTGTTAAACAGCAGTTATGAAGCAGTGGTCTTAAGACCGCTGCTCCTTAACTGGTCCACTGCCCGTCTGAGGCCTGCGGACCATCAATCCGTCCCGACCCCTATATGGTCTCTGGCTGATTGACACCCCCTGCTAGCGGCCGATTGGCCACAAATTTGCAGGGGGGCGGCATTGCACAAGCAGTTCACTAGAACGCTTGTGAATGTTAAATGCCGACATGCTGTCGGTCGATAGCGATGTCCTGGGCGACATGATACGCTACAGCGTATCAAGTCCCACCAGACAATGATAATTCGGCCCCATAGGATTATTTTTGGTTCTAAAGTATTGTCAATCTTTTCACCAAAGAACGGCACACTTATGATGACCTTGTATAGACATTGGTCAATAATGCACTATGAAAACAATGGATTGTATGCTCACAAGAAGTATTACACACAGATCAGGTTACTGGTGGATGTAGCCCCCTCTGTTTTAATACTGTCTATGAAAATGTCAGTCTTGCATGTATGAAACATAAATCTGTTAAGCAGTTTCTGCTGTTTTGATTGCAGATAAAGATACCAGTCTCCTGGAACCAAATCAGCTGGGTATCTCTACACCACCTCTATTAGAGACACTGTAAATAAAAGTATGTCTACAGTATTTCTATATTCAGCAAGGTTTTATATAGTTCTGTTTACATTATAGAATCTCTTAACCAAAAAAAAAAGCTTAGAGCAATGCAGGTAAATAAACCGATCCAGTCTCCAAATGCAGCCAAATAAAAAAACACAAAATATGCAGCCTTAGATATTTCCTCAACTCAAGAAAACTTCTTGTTCAGGTTTCTGGATATTCGCTTACCGATGTAACACTACTTTTTTTTGTGAGCACAATAAGTTAGACAGCTAGAAAAAAAATGCTGTTTTTTTTTGTGTGTGTGAACACAAGACCCAGCTGCATTAAATAAAAAAATGCTGCTCAGTTTTTTATTCAATATTTACCTGACTTATCGACAATGCTTAATCCGTTTCCAGATGTTAGTTTAGCGATGTGACGATACCCCCTTGAGTGCTAACGACGGCTTCAGAGCCGTCGCTAGCACTCACCTACCTTAAAAGCAATCTGGGGGCTCCCATCTACTCCCACCCCGGTGATCGGGCCTGTATAGTGACAGGCATCGCTGTGGCTTCCGTTACATGCGGTGACGTCACGTGCAATGACGTGATGGCGTTACCACGCCAACTATATTTAAAAATTACAATGCACAAGATAGGGAAAGGGGGCATGCTGCTTAGAAGCCTGTACCTCAGGCATTTAAGCAGCTACAGACCCCCAAGACCCCGTGTTGGAAAGCTAATCGCTTAACCTTTCCAACGGTATAAGTCTTGGGGGTCTAGGGGGGGAAAAAGTTAAAAAAAAAATGTTTAAAAATAGTAAAAAAACAAAAAAAAATTAAATCCAGCTTAGCACTCAAAGGGTTAATAATGTCAAGAGATCCTCAAAGAAGTAGATTATGCAGCAAAGGGAGAGAGGTTTTGATTTGGCAACCTCAATATGATCCATTCTTCAGTAGTAGATCCTTCAGTAGTATAATTATTGCTTAGTTTTATGATTGTATCATTTGACCTATCTCAGGAATGTTAAAGGGCCATGATACCCAAATGTTGAAACACTTGAAAGTGATGCAGCATAGCTGTAAAAAGCTGACTAGAAAATATCACCTGAACATCTCTATGTAAAAAAGAAAGATATTTTACCTCAAAAGTTCCTCAGTAGCCACATCCCATTATAAGGACTTCTAAGGAGCAAATCAGTATGTCCTGTCCCCGGGACAGCTAAGGGAGTGAGCTTTCGTGCACACTCATCTTATTTCCCTATTCTGTTTAAGGAAGTTTACTATGAAATCTCATGAGAGTTAAGTGAACTCTCATGAGATCACCAGTAAAAGAGTTCATGACCTCAGCACTGTTGATGCTGATTGGCTGCTGTTCCTTTCTCTTCTTTTTTTTACCTGCATCTGGGCAGCAGCTGAAATATAACATTTTCCACAGGAATTTACTCTGCTGAGCTGAGGAGCATTGTGAGGTAAAATCTCTTTCTTTTTTACATAGAGATACTCAGGTGCTATTTCCTGTCAGCTTTTTACAGTTCTACTGCATCAGTAGCATATGAGTATTATGTGCCATTAATAAAACCCTTGTGAGATTATAACAACAAGACTTACTTTGCCTTTTTAATGTAATATAAGCACGACATGCAGACAGTGATTGAAGTGTCTTGCTACCTGGTACTTTTGTCATTTACTTACCCCTTAGGCAAGAGAATTGTTCTGGGTACTCATAGATCCTGTTACTGACTGTGAAGATGTAGTATTCTGTGGAAATACACAATAAATATTAGGATTTTGAAAGCTTTTCCATTTTTTTGTCATTTTCACATTTTGTCAATCTGTGATTTATCAGTTAAAACAACTGTAAAAAGAAGTGGGTGTTTTTTTTCCTGATAATAGAATAACTCATTAAATTTCATAATTACCAACTATTTAAAGGTAACTTCTAATGCAGCCCACATGACCCGCTAATTCATTATAGCATGTAATTTTGTTTACTGAACCCTGGCTTTCTGTGTGCCAGCTTTCAGTGGAGTGCAAACTAAAAGCATGGGACCGCGATAACACGATATCGGCTAGCTTGAGCCTACCATTGCCGCAACTTGATATTACAAGTCATGGTAAAGCGCGTTAACCAAAAAGGGGTTAGCACGGCCAACTTTGCTCAAGCGCAACCTATACTTTCAATGGATTATTGCAAAGATGTAAACATTCGTATTACAAAATTAAAAAATTATAGTTTGCACTTGTGTGAAAGCCAACAAGTGCTCTAGAATATTTAGCACAACCAGCTGTAAGGGTTAAAAAAAAAGTTTGCACAAAACAAATCAAAAACATTAAACCAAAGTATCTACACCATTTTTATACACTTTTTAATAAAAAAAAATCTATTTTTTAAATATTGATGAAAATGTATTTTAAAGGATTTAAAAGGGATATGGTATATAGCAAGGTGTTTGACTGAAAAGGGCTTCAGTTTGTGTGTGTTTATTCTTTTTTTCCTAGACATCTATATAACTAATCCCAAATTTCGTCAATTCATAGTGAAAGGTTGGACAGAGTATATTGAACTCCAATATAGCTTAGTAGCGGAAAAGTCCAAAAGATTATGGCCTTCAAAGTAGTTATTCGGGTGAAATTATTTCATTTATGGCAAGGAAAAAAAGATAATTTATGTAAGAACTTACCTGATAAATTAATTTCTTTCGTAGTGGCACCGAGTCCATGAGTTAGTGACGTATGGGATATACATTCCTACATTCCCAGGAGGGGCAACGTTTCCCAAAACTCAAATGCCTATAAATACACCTCCCACCTACCTCAGTTTAACGTATAGCCAAGTAGTATCCTACTCTTTCAATGGAAATCTCTAGTAGTACACGCATTATGCTGGAGTCAAAGTGTTGCGCTATCTCGCCACTTAGTGCTTTTGAAAACTATGCATTAACTGTTATTGCTCGCCTATTGTTTATTCAAAACAAGGAAGGTGCATAGCAAAGAACTTTGTCCTCCAATGGCTGAGTACTCAAGCGTTTCAACAAGAATTTTAGTGCCAGTCCCAAAAAAATCTATTATATGAGGAAAAGAACACACCTGAGCTATCGACATGATATTGTAGTGTGCATTATACTGGACCATTAACCGTGGGAAAGCAGTATCGCTTTAGCGATATTAAAGGGACAGTCAACACCAGAATTGTTGTTGTTTTAAAAGATAGATAATTCCTTAATTACCCATTCCCCAGTTTTGCATAACCAACACGTTATAATAATTCACTTTTTACCTCTGTGATTACCTTGTATCTAGCCTCTACAGACTGCCCCCCTTATGTCAGTTCTTTTGCCAGCGACTTGCATTTTAGCCAATCAGTGCTCACTCCTCGGCTAAATTCATGTGCATGAGCTCAATGTTAGCTATATGAACACATGACCTAACACCATCTAGTGGTGAAAAACTGTCAAATGCAAGAGGTGGCCTTTAAGGTCTAAGAAATTAGCATATGAACCTCCCTAGGTTAAGCTTTCAACATAAGAATACCCAAGAGAACAAAGCAAAATTGGTGATAAAAGTAAATTGGAACGTTGAATCATTAAAGTTTTTTTGGACTTGACTGTTCCCCTTTAAACTCTCCCTACAGCTTGCATTTTTCTGCCTCCACTTGTAATCTGGCCTGTAGTTATTTTATGGTCAGTATTGCAAAATTGTCATGATACCTAATTATTTGGAGTATGTTATTTCTGCATCACAGTGTCCATTAAACACCTTGTAATTACAAGACATTTCTGTTGTGTTTGCTATAGAACAGCGCTTTCCACATTAGTGTGTCGGCAAAAGTGTTGTAGGTGTGTCGCGATGAAATTCAGAACATTTTGAGGAAGGACAACGCAGAGCTCCCTTAGTCCGCAGTCTGCTTCCCTTCCTCCTTCCCCCCAGTATTTCCTAAAGCAGCTCTGCTAATGTGACTGCCGGTGTACGAGGTTGTGTGAAAGAAGAATGTGGAGTGTAGAGTAGAGTGAGAAGAACGGTGCCAAGGAGTTACACCACTGCTGTGCTGAGCGGAGGGAGTCCTCCGGAGGTCCAGGACTGGACCTGGCACCGAGTTGGCCGTCTTCCCGTCTTGGCAATTATTGTGGAGAATCAGTATGCTCCCAATCACCCAGCAAGCACAGCTGCAGGCTGTCACGCCCCCCCAGTCAGCCCACCTGCTGCTGGCTGGAGATTGGCCACCCTCCCAAACCCAATGTGGCAAACAGCAAGCCACCCACAACGTGGCACTTAATTTGTTTTCTGCCATTTATTTTTACTTGGCAAAAATTCATCCAAACATAGCTAAAAAAGCAATAAAAATTCTTCTGCAGTTTTCTACTACATACAATCGTGAAGTATCCGTGGAAACTTAAAAATGCTTGATGACGAAATGCGAGTGTCTTTATCTAATATTCCACCAAATATTGAGAAACTGTGTTAATCCCATCAATTTTATACATCCCATTAAAATGGTAAGAAGTTATTGGTGTTATTAATTTTTTTTTTAATTCTTGCACATACTTACATACTGTTACTTGTAAATACATTTTGTTATTATATAATTTATGTATGTGTCCGTATCTCTTAAAGGGACATTATACACTCATTTTTTTCTTTGCATTAATGTTTTGTAAATGATCTATTTATATAGCCCATAAAGTTTTTTGTTTTTTTTAAATGAATAGTTTTGCTTATTTTTAAATAACATTGCTCTGATTTTCAGACTCCTAACCAAGCCCCAAAGTTTTATGAGAATTACCGTCAGCTACCTTCTCCAGCTTGCTCCTGTTTGTGTAAAGGGTATTTTCATATGCAAAAGAAGGGGGAGGGGGGAGTGTCTTATTTCCCATTTGCAGTGGGCTTTCCAGCTACCTTTTCAACAGAGCTAAACTGAGAGCTTCTAAGTAAATTTTTAAACAGTTTCATACTGGATTTTTATATCAGTATCTGTGCATCCTATTCTTTATAGTAGTGTCTATTACATTCAGTTATATGGAAATGAGTGTTTACTAGTACAACAGAAAATTACTGTGTCGCAAAGTGATGAAGGTCTAAAAAGTGTGTCACCAACATAAAAAATCGTGCAAAGCTCTGCTATAGAATAACATATCAGACAAGTCTTAGGGCTCCATGTACGAAGCAGCGAAAGCTGCTCCGGAGCCTTTGCGGGGCAGGTTCGCATATGCAAGCCTGCTTCCCCGCAATGTAAGAAGCAGCGGTTATTAGACCGCTGCTTCCTACAGCCTACGCCACCTCTTAGGTGGCGAAGCAAAATCACAGAGAGCACGCACGCTCTCGGTGATTGACAGCCCCTTCAGTCCGCGTGATTGGTCGCCTCGATTGAAGGGGCCGGGCATTACACACTCCGATGAGTGAGTAATGGTACATACGGGCAAGCGGATCAATAGATCCGCTGCCCGTGTGTAGCGGAGGCGGGCGGACAGCTTTCGCGAGTTAAGAAGCTGTCGCGCCAGCTCTTAATACATGGCGCCCTTAATGTTTTTAAACAAATTAACATTCTTTTTTACTGCAATTTTATTTCAAAAGTCAGACTCCACCGACCATTTGCCTTATTTTGAGGAGCTAGTCTGTTCTTTAGTCCAGTGTTTTTTCAACCAGTGTGCTGTGGCACACTAGTGGTGCCGTGAGAGATCCTCAGGTGTGCCGCGGCAGACTGACAACAGTGTGACATATTTTTTTAATTTTTGCTTGTTTTTTACTCCCAGTGCAGGGGGTGTCCCTCTTTCAAATTTTGAAATATTGGGAGGTATGTGACAGGCATCATTTACAACCATGACACATTGACATTCATTCACAGACAATCATTATGATTGTTTGTGAATGAATGTCAATATGTCACATATAGATGTAGGAGGCATTGGCATCACAGCACATCCATATAACAGTATGTGGTGTGTGTATGTGTATGTTTATATATATATATATATATATATTTATATATATATATATATATATATATATATATATATGCTGTATTAGGCTACAATGTGTGATTTTTTTTAAATTTTGGAATGGTGGTGTGCCACAGGATTTTGTAATGTAAAAAAGTGTGCCACGGCAAAAAAAAGGTTAAAAATCAACTGCTTTAGTCCCATAGACAACAAGGCTAGCCATAGTCATATTGTTAGTATACAATTGCATAGTTTTGCAGCTATCAGCTAAAGCCAGTTGGGGCTAGATATGTAGCAGGGTTAGCTTCACAAAGTCAGCGGAGTGCATTTCAAGCTCTGGGAATTGGGCTATTTCTCAATAAATGACATGAAAGGGGGCAAAATAAATAATGAAATCACATTGCAAAGCTATTTCATTATGCATAACTAAACATGTATAAAATCTCAATGTGTTTACTGTTCCTTTACGTAGTAGTTTACTGGCAATGATTGTTTCAGAGGTACCATCACTAATAAGAATGATCTGGTAAAGATGAGCTGATATGTTTATTGGGGTCTGCATAAGGTGGGTAATAAGCGTTTATGACAATCATCATGTATTGTGTTTGCCTGTCAGGTGGTGCCTTCAGGAAGTCCATTTTACAACTCAACACTGGGAGAGCGCGTTCCCATTTATGTGCCAGATGGAGACGGCAAAGCAGACACAGAAGCTTCTAATATTTCATCCGACTTGTAAATGGAGCACTGACACAAATAACTTTTTTTTTTATACATATTTTTTATTGAGGGTTAAAAACAAGACAGTACAGAGTTGCCACATATTAAGAACCTCAGCCTGTAAGGTGCATATTATATCAATAAACAAGATCGTTGTTATAACATATCATTGCGTCATTCATGTTTAGGTGGGCCGACGAATTGTAAAATACCCTCTGACATCAAGATATATCACATGTACAATGGCCTATAGCATTTTCCAATAGTGTAATGCTCCAAATGTGGCAGGAGTAGAGCATAAGACTATAACCTCAATTTTTCAACATAAGTACAGGGTAATGCAATGTATATTCCCCTAATTATACACAGCGGTCTCTCTTGGGCCACAAGGAAAATAATTCAAGCTAAACTAAGATGGGGTGACTTGAGAGGGAGAAGAAGAAGGGCCGACTTTTAGTAATATCATCCCCAGACAATATTGAAGGGCACTCTTGAACCTCAGATATAAATGATACAAACAAAGAAGGTGCCACCATAGTGCACAATCGGTGGTAAAAGACACGCCGTTAATGCATGTGATACTGTACTTTACAAAATTACTATTTTTAGTCCAAGTGCTATATGTCTTTTTGGAGTTTGTGTGTTCGGTCTGGAAATTTCCTGCCAACCTATATTATACCATTTGTGATTAATATTCGCATTTAATATCAAGGCTACTTGTGTTACCAGTATATGTATTTGGTTTGAATTTGAATATTTTTCCAGACCGAATCTTTACATTGTTGGCACACTGATTTTTATGTTTTGTTGATCACTCATGAACCTCACCTATGTTGAAAGTATACAGGGGAATATAACTGCACATACCTCATAGCAGGATAAACCTGCACACCATTCCCCGCTGAAGTTATCTCTCTCTTCAGACATGTGTGAGAACAGCTAATGGATCTTAGTTACAACTGCTAAGATCATAGAAATCCCAGGCAGATTCTTCTTTTTCCTGCCTGGAACAAAAATAGCACAACTCCAGTACTATTTAAAAATAATAAACCTCTTGATTGAAGCAAAATAACAGCTACATTTCACCACTTATCTCTTACTACCTCCATGCTTGTTGAGAGTTGCAAGAGAATGACTGGATATGGCAGTGAGGGGAGGAGCTATTAGACAGCTCTGCTGTGGGTGTCCTCTTGCAACTTCCTGTTGGGAATGAGAATATCCCACAAGTAATGGATGATCCGTGGACTGGATACACCTTACAAGAGAAAACGGTTTGTTGCCATATCTCTGTTTTTGAATTCTTGTTAACATGTGTTCATAATAAATATCCGGATGGTCATTAAGTTTTGCCTTTGTCTAATATATACAATACGAAACAGACAGATGTAAGCGTGGTCTATTTCTGAACAAACTTTTACCAAATGGTGTTTTTTATGCTGTTATACAGTTTTAGAATAATCACTTTACTTGGCATTCACACGATAACTATAGACAACTGTTGTATGTCTATTGTGGGTTACAGCTCCCACCATGCACTACTACTTAGGTAAATGTCACTTCCGGAACACTCGCTCTGTTTCGAGCAGCCCCCATGGGAGAAGGGCCTTGGCCAGTGGCCCCCAGATACCCTTGAAGGAACACTAAAGTCAAAATTAAGACTTTCATGATTCAGATAGAGCACACACTTTTACACAACTTTCTAATTCACTTCCATTATCTAAAAGTGCTCAATCTTTTTATATGAACACTTTCTGAGGCACCAGCTCTTACTTAGCATGTGGCAAGAACTCAAACTATATGTATATGGAATTTTGGGATTGGCTTAAAGCTGTCACATGATGCAGTGGGAAGGAAAATGCAACTAAATTTGTCAGAAAAAAATATATGCTGCTCATTGTCTATTTAATTGTGCATTTGTAGATTATTCAATTTTTCTGGTCTTTAATTGTCCTTTACCAATAAAGTGTTTTCAATTACATGCTCTATCTGAATTATGTCCAGTTTGATTTTCACTTCAGAGTTCCTTTAAATTGCCCGACTTGGTTATTGAGCATAACTGCTATTTTTCCGTTCTACATTTAATCATATTGTTTCTTTGCTATATTTGATACACTGCACCATTGATGTTACATTTGTGTAAGAAAGACGTAGTTCAACTGTTATTTCCTCTTTTATTCTCTTTTAATATGTTATCAGAATTTTACACACAAAAAGTGTGTACAGATTTGTGTATACCCTTTAATGAGATGCTAACTCTACACCATTTTGCCCATTACAAGTTCACTCCCAGATTTCGCAACACAAAGTGACTTTTTCAAGAAAAGAAAAATAATCAGTTGAAGATGAACTGAAGATCAAGTTGGAACATAGAATTATATCATTCAAATAAAGCTAAAAAGCTGGTTGAGTAGATGCAATAAGGTGTAAGTCTTAGTAATTGGAGGTTTCCCATTCATAGTAGTTTGCATTTTTAACCTCATAACACACTCATTTTCTAATTTACCACACAAAAACACATTTCTTCTGTGTTCAGCTTTGTGCTATCTTATCTACTCTCTACCTTAAAGGGACATTAAACAGTAAATAATGCTAGATAGAATGATGCAGTCTGAGAATAACAAATATATGTATCTTTTAAAGTTTCATTAGTTGTTTAATATTGACAAAATAAGTGTAAAGTTTTAGGGTCTATTAAACAATGGGTGCTGCCATATTGTAACTTTCCTTCTCTGCTGTGGCCAATTAGGGACAGTTATAAATAGGTCACTAGAGTGTGCAGCCAATGGCTGTGTGGAATAGAACAGTGTTCTGCACTTCCATTTCTAACAGGAACTGAAAAGCTCACAATGTCCGAATGGAATTACAGGAAAGTGGGACAAGGTAAATAATGAAAGTATATGGCAGAGTTTCTTTATATACAGTCGTATGCAAAAGTTTAGGCACCCCTGACAATTTCCATAATTTTCATTTATAAATAATTGGGTGTTTGGATCAGCATTTTCATTTGATCTATCAAATAACTGAAGGACACAGTAATATTTCAGTAGTGAAATAAAGTTTATTGGATTAACAGAAAATGTGCAATATGCATCAAAACGAAATTATACAGGTGCATAAATTTGGGTACCCTTATCATTTTGTTGATTTGAATACCTGTAACTACCTTGCACTGATTATTTGGAACACACAATTGTTTTGGTGAGCCCATTAAGCCTTGAACTTCATAGACATGTGCATCCAATCATGAGAAAGGGTATTAAAGGTGGGTAAATTGCAAGTTGTTGTTCTCTTTGACTCTCCTCTGAAGAGTGGCAACATGGGGGGTCCTCAAAACAACTCTCAAATGACCTAAAATCAAAAGATTGTTTAACATTATGGTTTAGGGGAAGGCTACAAAAAGCTATCACACAGATTTAAGCTGTCAATGTCAACTGTGAGGAAATGGAAGGACTACAGGCACAGTTCTTGTTAAAGCAGAAGTGGCAGGCCAAGTAAAATATCAGAGAGGCAAAGGCAAAAGGATGGTGAAAACGGTCAAAAACAGCCCACAGGACCACCTCCAAAGACCTACAACATCATCTTGCTGAAGATGGTGTCACTGTGCATCGTTCAACAGTTCAGCGCACTTTGTACAAGGAGAAGCTGTATGGGAGAGTGATGCGGAAGAAACCTTTTCTGCACACACGCCACAAACAGAGTCGCTTGAGGTATGCAAACATTTTGGAAGAAGGTGCTGTGGACTGAGGAAACAAGATTGAGTTATTTGGTCATAACAAGGGGAGTTATGCATGGTGGCAAAAGAATACAGCGTTCCAAGACAAACATTTGCTACCCACAGTAAAATTTGGTAGATGTTCCATCATGCTGTGGGATGTGTGGCCAGTGCCGGTACTGGAAATCTTGTTAAAGTTGAGGGTCGCATGGATTCCACTCAATATCAGCAGATACTGAGAATAATGTTGAGGAATGAGTCACAAAGTTGAAGTTATGCCGGGGCTGGATATTTCAACAAGACAACGACCCCAAAACACTGCTCAAAATACTCTGGCATTATGCAGAGGAACAAGTACAATGTTCTGTAATGTCCATCCCAGTCCCCAGACCTGAATATCATTGAAAATCTGTGGGGTGATTTGAAGCGGGCTGTCCCAGGCTTGGCAACCATCAAACCTAACTGAACTGAAGATGTTTTGCAAGGAGGAATGGTCAAAATACCTTCATCCAGAATCTAGACACTCATTATAGGCTATAGGAAGCATCTAGAGGCTGTTATTTCTGCTAAAGGAGGCTCTACTAAATATTGATGCGCTATTTCTATTGGGGTGCCCAAATTTATGTACCTGTCTAATTTCATTTTGATGCATATTGCACATTTTCCGTTAATTCAATAAACCTCATTTCACTACTGAAATATTACTGTGTCCTTCAGTTATTTGATAAATCAAAATGAAATTGCTGATTCAAACACCCAATTAATTATAAATGAAAATCATGGAAATTGTCAGGGGTGCCTAAACATTTGCTTACGACTATATATGATTTATGTATATATACAATTTGTAGTAAACGTTTCTCTATGGGCCTGTAATAGGTTATCAAAAGCCATAGAGACCCCCATGATCAGTAAACATAAAGCCCAGAAGCCTTTTTTTTATATATAGCTTTCGGTAGTGATCACCTGGTGTGAATAACTGTGCATTTATTTAAGTGGAGGCTCATGGGAGCCCTATATGCAAATCAAAGTTACATACATATACCCAAATGGCCTTTTTTTTTACATGCGGGAAAAACCCCTTCTTTTTACAACAGAGTTAAAGGGACAGTCCTACACCAGATTGTTATTAGCCCTTTTGACAGACATGCAGTTTAGCCAATCAGTGCAGACTCCTAAATAATTCCACAGGAATGAGCACAATGTTATCTATATGACAACATGAACTGAGTACTGTCTAACTGTGAAAAACTTTTCAAAATGCTCTGAGCTAAGAGGCGGGTTTTCAACGGTTTAGAAATCAGTTTGAGCTACCTAGGTTTAGCTTTCCAAAAATACCCACCAAGGGAACAAAGCAAATTTAATGATAAAAGTCAATAGGAAAGTTGTTTAAAATTACATGCCCTATCTGATTCAAGAAAGTTTAATGTTGACTAGACTGTCCCTTTAAAAAAAAAAATTGTTTTAAAAACATTGTTTATTAAAATTTTAACAAAAATATACATTTGTTTTACATATATTGTCACAGATTTCTCACGTGTCATGTTATATAAAGGTAAAATAATGTAGATTGAATCTGCTGCGTTTGATGAAAACTAAAAGCAATATATAATTTGTGTTGGTTTCTCACTTAAAATAACCTACTGTGGAGCTTAAAAGTGAGCAGGCACCTAAAACTACAAAACAGCTCAGCAAAGCGGTGGAAATGCTCAGCATTTAAAGGGACATGAAACCTCAGAATTTTCTTTTCATGATTAACATAGAGAATACAATGTTAAACAACTTTCCATTTTACTTTTATTCTCTAAATTGGTTTGTTAGATCGGTATCCTTTGTTGAAAAAGCAATACCTAGGTAGGCTCAAGAGCAAGCTGCTGATTGGTGGCTGCACATATATACCTCTTATCATTGGCTAACCAATGTATTCAGCTAGCTGCTAGTAGTGCATTGCTGCTCCTTCAACAAAGGATACTAAGAGAAAAAAGCACATTTATAATAGAAGTCAATTGGAAAGTTGTTCCATAAAATTGTATGCTCTGTCTGAATCATGAATGTAAAATGTGGGGTTTCATGTTTCTTTGATTAAAATTACAGAATGCAATCCTTATTTAATTAGACATTTTAGACCTGGGAAAATGCTTCATAAGTGAAAGGCTTTTAATACTTCTAGTAAAAAACATTCTCTATCGATTCATTTTTTGTTATCTGAACGGTATCACCTATTGCAACTCACTTCCTTTATATAAAGTGAAGGTCAATATTCATGTGAAAGTGCCCAGTTTTTTAAAAAAAAAACTATTAAAAACAAGGGGCACTTTCATTCATGAAAATTGACATTTCAGCCGTTTTCTTAAAATAATACTTACCTTTTCTTCTTGAAGCGCTCCAGTGCTTCACCAGCCCGTCGCAAGCCTCTTCATACGTCAGCAATGCCAATTCCGGCATCTCCAATCACAGCTTCCCCCCCCAGGGGGAATCATTGCCTAAGGCAACGCCGTGATTGGAGGAAGCCGGTTTAGTCATTGCTGGGTAAGTAAACCAGGAAGAAGCAGACGGGGGCATCGTTTCAGAACGGCGATCCGGCGTTTCAGAAGAACAAGGTAAGTATTTTTTAAAATGCGGTGCAATGTCAATTTTCCTGAATGAAAGTGCCCCTGTTTTTATAGTTTTTTAAAAACTGGACACTTTCACATGAAAATTGACCTTCACTTTAAATGTTTCCATAAAAATTGTGCTGACCTTTGCACTTAACTTATCTTTGTGTGTTGTGTCTCGGAACAGATTGGGTTGGTGCCAAATGCTAATGTATTTGTGACAATCTAAAAGCTTATTGGTGATTATGATTTATTGCCCATTGGTTAATAGAACGGAAAGGATGTTCAAGCAAGTGTGAACTAGAAAAGATACAAGTGCCCTAATAGCTGATGCAAATTAATATTAATCACATTGAGTCTTTGAGCTATATTTTCCTTCCAGTGAAATTTTTGTTTTGTTTTTTTTGCTTAAAAACCTTGAACACTAAGGTCTAAAAAGAAACAAACATACATTAATGCATAGGATAGCACATGAAGCATTTATATTAGCATTCAATCAGTTTTAAATAACCTACGTTGTCTGCATTTTATTGTACATGAACAAATATACATTAAGGCAGTGATTTTTAACCTTTTTTTTTTGCCGTGGCACACTTTTTTACTTTAAAAAATCCTGTGGCACACCACCATCCCAAAATTTTAAAAAAAATCACACATTGTAGCCTAATACAGCATATATAATATATACACATACACACAAACACACACATACTGTATGTATTGTGCAGTTATGCCATGCCTCCTACAAACTACCCCTGCACTGGGAGTAAAAAACAAGCAAAGTTTAAAAAATATGTCACACTGTTGTCAGTCTGTCGTGGCACACCTGAGGATCTCCTCACGGCACACTAGTGTGCCACGGCACACTGGTTGAAAAACACTGCATTAAGGAACCCAGCAGACAGATATAACAGGTTTCTATGTATCTAGTCAAAATTATTAAGCTGTATCATCAAAAGGTACAACTGTGTTTCTATAAAAACATGTTTCACGCTTAAAGGGACAGTAAAGTCAAAACTAAACTTCATGCTTCAGATAGGGCATGCAATTTTAAACAACTTTCCCAATTTACTTTTATCATCAAATTTGCTTTGTTCCCTTGGTGCTATTTTTGAAAAGCTAAAACCTAGCTAGGCTAAACTGTTGAAAACCGCCTCTTAGCACAGAGCATTTTTAAGTTTTTTCACAGTTAGACAGTGTTAGTTCATGTGTGTCATATAGATAACATTGTGCTCACCTCCCGTGAAGTTATTTAGGAGTCTTCACTGATTGACTACACTGCATGTCTGTCAAAAGCACTTAGATAAGGAGGCTATCTGCAGAGACTTAGATACAAGGTAATCACAGAGGTAAAAAGTATATTAATATAACTGTGTTGGTTATGCAAAAACGGGAATGGGTAATAAAGGGATTATCTATCTTTTTAAATAAGAAAAATGTTGGTGTATACTGTCCCTTTAAAGTGATGGTAAATCCTAGCATTTGTGAAACGCTAGAATTTACCATTGGAACAAAAAGAGTTCCATGTGCCTTTACGTCACTCGGTTTTCAAACCTGTCCTGAGGCTTCCCTAACAGGCCAGATTTTAAGGATATCTGAACTAGAGCACAGGTGAAATAATCAGCTGATTAGTAAACCTAGTTATTTTACCTGCTCTCACCCAAGGCAATCCTGAAAACCTGGCCTGTTGGGGAGGCCTGAGGACAGGTTTGAAAACACAGTGGTTTAAACTGATAATATAAGGTGCATTGTTTGACAGTTGTTAACATAATGCCTGAAGTTAAAGGGCAAGTCAACCTAAAAATTATTATTACATATTTAGATAATGTATTTAAACGATGTTGACAGCAAAATGTAGGCCAATTATGCTCTAAATATAATTTGCAAGTAAAACCACTTACTATTTCACCTCCGGCAATTTTGAAATGGCCGCTGACCCCTCCTTTCCCAGATGTCACCCTCCAGCTTCCACCGAGTGTTCCAAGTCGATCCTGTGGCATTCCTGTGTTTTGCGCATGTGCAATGCGCCGGTTTTGTTACGGGGGCATTTGGAGTCAGGAACAACAACAAAAACAACGCTAAGTAGCATAGAAGTTGTTATATGCGCGGCACCAGTGTCCCACAAACACAGCGGGTCCCACAGTAGTAATTGAAGTCACCAGAAGTACAGCGGTCCCACAGCAGTTTTTACAACTCCAACTGCTGTGCTTCTGATGACTTCAATTACCACATTGCTGCTGACCAGCCGCATAGGTTTTGGAACTGGAAGTGTAACTAAGTAGCTCAGGTGCGCATCATGTGTTAATGAGACGCAGCTGCTGGCAGGGAGAGTATTAACGGCACTAATTCCTCAATACCATGCAACGCTTGCTACTGATATTCAGATTTCCTGCTGGCCACTATCGCCCACCAATCGAATCTGCAGGGGGCGGCATTGCACAAGCAGTTCACAGAACTGCTTGTGCAATGATAAATGCCGACAGTGTATGCTGTCTGCATTTATCGATGTGCGGCGGACATGATACACTACATTTTATCATGTCCTTCCACACTTTAATAAATCTGCTCCGCTTAGTATCTAACCATATAAATAAGCTGTTTGAACATAGAAAAAACAACACAGTTGCACCAAATGCCTAGCACATCCACAAACATCAGCTACAATAATAGGTAAGTATACACTCACATTTGGTAAACACCATAGGTGTTATATAAGTAGGCTAGAACTACAAAGTCGCCCAGTTGACTGGCTTCCGTCATGCAGGATCCAAATGTCATAATGTTCGGATCCCAAAGGCTCTTCTAGTACACACTGTTCCTAAATAAAACACAAAGAAAACAACATAATTTATGCTTACAAGATAAATTCCTTCCGGATAGGGAGAGTCCACGGCTTCATTCCTTTCTGTTGGGAAATACAACACCTGGCCATCAGGAGGAGGCAAAGACACCCCAGCCAAAGGCTTAAATATCCCTCCCACTTCCCCAATACCCCAGTCATTCTGCTGAGGGAACAAGGAAAAGTAGGAGAAATATCAGGGTATAAATGCTGCCAGAAGAATAAGATAAATAATAGGGGGCCGCCCTTAGACAAGAAAAAAAAAACGGGCGGGGGCCGTGGACTCTCCCTATCCGGAAGGAAAGGAATTTATCTCATAAGCATAAATTATGTTTTCCTTCCTAAGATAGGGAGAGTCCACTACTTCATTCCTTACTGTTGGGAAAACTATTACCCAAGCTCCAGAGGACACTGAGGTGAATAACGGGAGGGAACAAAAATGAAGAGGCAGACCCTGTTCTGAGGGCACCACAGCCTGCAAAATTTTTTCTCCTGAAAGCTGCTTCAGCTGAAGCAAAAACATCAAACTTGTATAAATTAGAAAAAGTATGTAAGGAGGACCAGATAGCCGTCTTAAAAATCTGATCCATAGAAGGCCTCGTTCTTAAAGGCCCAAGAGGAAGCCACTGCTCTAGTGGAATAAGCCATTATCCTCTCAGGAGGATGATGTCCCGCTGTCTGTCTCGTAAGCTAAGCGGATGACACTCCTTAAAAGATAGGCAAGTCGAAGTAGCCTTCTGCCCCTTACGCTTCCCCGAATAGACACCAAAGAGGAAGATTGTCTAAACTCCTTAGTAGCCTGAAGATAGAACTTTGAAGCGCGAATCGCATACAAATGGTGAGTAAACGTTCCTTTGATGAAGGATTAGGACACAAGGAAGGACCAAAATCTCTTGATTGATGTTGCGATATGACACAACCATAGCAAGAAAACCTAATTTAGTATGTAAAACTGCCTTGTCTGCATGAAAAATTCGGATAAGGAACTCACATTGCAAAGCAGAGATCTCAGAAACTCTGCCCCACAGATATGGCAATAGCCAATAAAAAGAGAACCTTCCAAGATAACATTTTAATGTCAACGGAATCCAAAGGCTCAAACAGAGCCTGTGCAAAACACGAAGAACAAGATTTAGGCTCCAATGAGGAGCTCCAGATCTAAACACAGGTATGATCCTAATCAGAGCCTTAACAAAGGACTGCACGTCTGGAAGCTCAGCCAGTCTTCTTGTGCAATAAAACCGACAGGGCCGAAATCTCTCTCCTCAGGGAACTAGCGGAAAGTCCCTTCTCCAGTCCATCCTGGAGAAAAAGATAAGATCCTGGCAACCTTATCTCTGTACCAGAAAAAAAAACATGCTCCTTCACACCAGAATAACATAAATTTATGTAAGAACTTACCTGATAAATTAATTTATTTTATAGTGGCAAGAGTCCATGAGCTAGTGATCTATTGAATATACATTCCTACCTGGAGGGGGCAAAGTTTCACAAACCTCAAAATGGCCTATAAATACACCTCCCCACTCACTCATACTTCAGTTTAACATATAGCCAAGAAGTGAGGTGTAAAAAAGGAGTAAAAAGCATACAAAAAGAGGAACTGGAAAAAATAATGTGCTTTATACAATAAAACCATAAACACAAAAATAGGGTGGGTCTCATGGACTCTTGCCACTATGAAAGAAATTAATTTATCAGGTAAGTTATTACATAAATTATGTTTTCTTTGATGTAAGTGGCAAAAGTCCATGAGCTAGTGACGTATGGGATATAATACCCAAGATGTGGAAGTCCACGAGTCACTAGAGAGGGAAAAAATAAAAATAGCTATTTCGCTGAGAAATTAGATCCCCGAAAAAAATTAAGTTTTCTTAAAAAAAAATTGAAAAAAACCCTCAAATCAAAGGCATTAGAATCAAGCTGAGACAACTGCCTGAAGAACCTTTCTACCAAAGGCTGCTTCCATAAAAATGATAAAATTTACTAAAAGTATGCAAAGAAGACCAAGTTGATCAACTGAAGCTTCATTCTTAAAAGCCCAAGAAGTGGCAACTGATCTAATAGAATGAGCTGTAATTCTCTGAGGCGGAAAAATGCCCCACCTCCAATAAGCTTTGTGAATCAAAAGTTTCAAACCAAGATGGCAAAGAAATGGCAGAGGCTTTCTGACCTTTACTAAAGCCAGAAAAAATAACAAATAGACTAGAAGTCTTGTTTAAATCTTAAGTAGCCTCAACATAATATTTCAAAGCTCTTACATTCAAAAAATGTAAAGACCCCTACAAGAGTAATCTTAAAATTAGGATACAAAGAAGGAACAACAATTTCCTTATTGATGTTAGAATTCACAACTTTAGGCAAAAAAAATTAAATAAAGTCTGCAAAACAGCTTTATCTTGATAGAAAAACATAATTTATGTAAGAACTTACCTGATAAATTCATTTCTTTCATATTGGCAAGAGTCCATGAGCTAGTGACGTATGGGATATACATTCCTACCAGGAGGGGGCAAGTTTCCCAAACCTCAAAATGCCTATAAATACACACCCCACACCACACCCACAATTCCAGTTTAACGAATAGCCAAGAAGTGGGGTGAAAAAGAAAGGAGCAAAAGCATCAAACAAGGAATTGGAATAATTGTGCTTTATACAAAAAAATCATAACCACCACAAAAAGTGTGGGCCTCATGGACTCTTGCCAATATGAAATAAATGAATTTATCAGGTAAGTTCTTACATAAATATGTTTCTTTCATGTAATTGGCAAGAGTCCATGAGCTAGTGACGTATGGGATAGCAGACTACCCAAGATGTGGAACTTCCACGCAGAGTCACTAGAGAGCGAGGGAATAAAATAAAGACAGCCAATCTCCGCAGAAAAAAATAATCCCAACCCAAATCAAAAAGTTTTAATCTTATAATGAAAAAAAATGAAATTATAAGCAGAAGAATCAAACTGAAACAGCTGCCTGAAGTACTTTTCTACCAAAACTGCTTCTGAAGAAGAAAAAACATCAAATGGTAGACATTTAGTAAAAGTATGCAAAGAGACCAAGTTGCTGCTTTGCAATCTGATCAACAGAAGCTTCATTCCTAAAAGCCCAGGAAAGAAGAAACTGACCTAGTAGAAATGAGCTGTAATCCTTTGAGGCGGGGATTTACCCGACTCCACATAAGCATGATGAATCAAAGACTTTAACCAAGACGCCAAAGAAATGGCAGAAGCCTTCTGACCTTTCCTAGAAACCAAAAAGATAACAAATAGACTAGAAGTCTTTCTGAAATCTTTAGTAGCTTCAACATAATATTTCAAAGCTCTTATACATCCAAAGAATGTAAAGATCTCTCCAGAGAATTCTTAGGATTAGGACACAATGAAGGGACAATAAGTTCTCTACTAATGTTTTAGAATTCACAACTTTAGGTAAAAATTGAAATGAAGTCTGCAACACCGCCTTATCCTGATGAAAAATCAGAAAAGGAGGATTCACAAGAAAGAGCAGATAACTCAGAACTCTCTAGCAGAAGAGATAGCCAAAAGGAACAAAACTTTCCAAGAAGTAATTTAATATCCAGAGAATGCATAGGTTCAAATGGAGGAGCCTGTAAAGCCTCAGAAACCAAATAAGACTCCAAGGAGGAGAGATTGACTTAATGACAGGCTTGATACTGAACCAAAGCCTGTACAAAAAAACGATGTCAGGAAGATTAGCAATCTTTCTGTGAAAAAGAACAGAAAGAGCAGAGATTTTTCCTTTCAAAGAACTTGCAGACAAACCCTTATCCAAACCATCCTGAGGAAACTGTAAAATTCTAGGAATTCTAAAGAATGCCAAGAAAATTTATGAGAAGAACACCAAGAAATGTAAGTCTTCCAAACTCGGTATAAATCTTTCTAGACACAGATTTACCGAGCCTGTAAACATAGTATTAATCACTGAATCAGAGAAACCCGTCTATGACTAAGCACTAAGCGTTCAATCTCCATACCCTTAAAATTTAATGATTTGAGATCCTGATGGAAAAATGGGCCTTGAGATAGAAGGTCTGGCCTTAACGGAACGTCCACCGCTTCCGCCTGAGGATCCCTGGATCTGGGACAGATACCTGGGGAAGTTTCTTTGGTTTAGATTAGAAGCCATCAGATCTATTTCTGAAGTCCCCAGACTTGAACAATCTGAAGAAAATACCTCTGGGTGAAGAGACCATTCGCCCGGATGTAACGTCTGGCGACTGAGATAATCCGCTTCCCAATTGTCTATACCTGGGGATGTGAACCGCAGAGATTAGACAAGATACTTCTTTCATAGCCTGAGGACTGTGAGGTCCCACCTTGATGATTGACATACGCCACGGGTTGTGACATTGTCTGTCTGGGAAAAACAAATAAACGATTCTCTCTTCAGAAGAGGCCAGAACTGAAGAGCTCTGAAAATCACACGGGAGTTCCAAAATGTTGATTGGTAATCTCGCCTCCAGAGATTCCCAAACCCCCTGCGCTGTCAGAGATCCCCATACAGCTCCCCAACCTGAAAGACTTGCATCTGTTGAGATCACAGTCCAGGTTGACGAACAAAAGAGGCCCCTTGAATTAAACAATGGTGATCCAACCACCAAGTCAGAGAAAATTCGAACATTGGGATTTAAGGATATTAATTGTAATATCTTTGTATAATCCCTGCACCATTGGTTCAGCATACAAAGGCTGGAGAGGTCTCATGTGAAAACGAGCACAGGGGATCGCGGTCCGATGGCGAGCAGTCATGAGACCTAGGAATTTCCGAGTGCACAAAGCTACGAAGGGAATGATGTGAGATTGAAGGTTTCGACAGGCTGAAATCAATTTCAGACGTCTCTTTTCTGTTAGAGACAAAGTCATGGGACACTGAATCTATTTGGAAACCCAAAAAGGTTACCCTTGTCTGAGGAATCAAGGAACTGTTTGGTAAATTGATCCTCCAACCATTTCTTTGAAGAAGACAACACAAGTTGATTCGTTATGAGATTCTGCAGGAATGTAAAGCCTGAGCAAGTACCAAGATATCATCCAAATAAGGAAATACCGCAATACCCTGTTCTCTGATTACAGAGAGAAGGGCACCGAGAACCTTTGAAAAGATCCTTGGAGCTGTTGCTAGGCCAAAAGGGAAGAGCAACAAACTGGTAATGTTTGTCTAGAAAATGAATCTCAGGAACTGAAAGTGGTCTGGATGAATTGGAATATGAAGATATGCATCCTGGTAAGTCTATTGTAGACATATAATGCCCTTGCTGAACAAAAGGCAGAATAGTCCTTATAGTCACCATCTTGAATGTTGGTATCCTTACATAACGATTCAATATTTTTAGATCCAGAACTGGTCTGAAAGAATTCTCCTTCTTTGGTACAATGAAAAGATTTGAATAAAACCCCAGACCCCGTTACAGACTGGAACTGGCACAATTACCCCAGCTGACTCCAGGTCTAAAACACATTTCAGAAATGCTGAGCCTTTACTGGGTTTACTGGAGATGCGTGAGAGAAAAAATCTTCTCACAGGCAGTCTTACCTTGAAACCTATTCTGTACCTTTGAGAAACAAAGATTTTGAATTGAATTGATCCAAACATCTTTGAAAAATTCGTAACCTGCCCCCTACCAGCTGTACTGGAATGGGGCCCGCACTCTCATGTGCATTTGGGAGCTGGTTTTGACTTTCTAAAAGGCTTGGATTTATTCCAGACTGAGAAGGTTTCCAAACGAAACTGTTCCTTTAGGGGAAGGGTCAGGCTTCTGTTTCTTATTCTAACGAACGGGAACGAAAACGATTAGCAGCCCTATATTTACATTTAGATTTTTTGTCCTGAGGCAAAAAAGCTCCCTTCCCCCCAGTAACAGTTTAAATTATTGAATCCAACTGAGAACCAAATAATTTATTACCTTGGAAAGAAAGAGAAAGCAACGTTGACTTAGAAAGTCATATCTGCATTCCAAGATTTAAGCCATAAAGCTCTTCTAGCTAAAATAGCTAAAGACATATACTGACATCAATCCTAATGATATCAAAAATGGCATCACAAACAAAGTTATTAGCATGTTGAAGAAGTTTAACAATGCTATAAGCATTATGGTCCTGACACTTGTTGCGCTAAAGCCTCCAACCAGAAGGTGGAAGGCTGCAGCAATATCAGCCAAAGAAATAGCAGGTCTAGAAGATTACCTGAACATAAATAAGCCTTCCTTAGAAAGGATTCAAGCTTCCTATCTAAAGGATCCTTAAAAGAAGTACTATCTGCCGTAGGAATAGTAGTACGTTTAGCAAGAGTAGAAATAGCCCCATCAACTTTTGGGGATTTTTTTCCCAAAACTCTAATCTATCAGATGGCAAAGGGTACAATTTCTTAAACCTTGGAGAAGGAGTAAATTAAGTACCCAGACTATTCCATTCCCTAGAAATTACTTCTGAAATAGCATCAGGAACTGGAAAAAACTTCTGGAATAACTATATGAGGTTTAAAAAACTGAATTTAAAAACGCTTATTAGTTTTAATATCAAGAGGAACTAAACTCCTCCATATCTAGTGCAATCAACACTTCTTTAAGTAAAGAACGAATAAACTCCATCTTAAACAAATATGAAGATTATCAGTGTCAATATCTGAGGCAGAATGTTCTGAACCAGATAGATCCTCATCAGAGATAGATAAGTCAGAATGATGGCGGTCATTTAAAAATTCATCTGAAATATGAGAAGTTTTAAAAACAAAATTTATGCTTACTGATAAATTTCTTTTCTCTTGTGGTGTATCCAGTCCATGGGTTCATCCATTACTTGTGGGATATTCTCCTTCACAACAAGAAGTTGCAAGAGGACACCCACAGCAGAGCTGTCTATATAGCTCCTCCCCTAACTGCCACCCCCAGTCATTCGACCGAAGACAAGCAAGAAAAAGGAGAAACTATAGGGTGCAGTGGTGACTGTAGTTTAAAAATAAAAAACACCTGCCTTAAAGTGACAGGGCAGGGCCGTGGACTGGATACACCACAAGAGGAAAGAAATTTATCAGGTAAGCATAAATTTTGTTTTCTCTTGTAAGGTGTATCCAGTCCACGGGTTCATCCATTACTTGTGGGATACCAATACCAAAGCTTTAGGACACGGATGAAGGGAGGCGGATGAAGGGAGGGACAAGGCAGGCACTTAAACGGAAGGCACCACTGCCTGCAAGACCTTTCTCCCAAAAATAGCCTCCGAGGAAGCAAAAGTATCAAATTTGTAGAATTTAGAAAAAAGTATGAAGCAAAGACCAAGTCGCCGCCTTACAAATCTGTTCAACAGAGGCCTCATTTTTAAAAGCCCATGTGGAAGCTACTGCTCTAGTGGAATGAGCTGTAATTCTTTGAGGAGGCTCTGTCCAGAGTAGACAACAAACAATGCAGATGTTTGACGAAAATTCTTAGTAGCTTGTAAATAAAACTTAAAAGCACGAACCACGTCAAGATTGTGTAATAGACATCCTTCTTTGAAGAAAGGATTAGGACACAGTGACGGAACAACAATCTGCTGATTAATATTCTCTGTGAATCGGAATGTGGAGATAAGCATCCTTTAAGTCCACGGTAGTCATATATTGACCCTCCTGGATCATAGGGAGGATGGTTCGGATAGTCTCCATCCTGAAAGATATAAACAGATTTGAATAGAACGCCCTGCCCCTGTTCCTCCCTTGGAACTGGGTGGATCACTCCCATAACCAGTAGGTCTTGAACACAACGTAAGAGATGCCTCTCTCTTTATCTGGTTTACAGATAATTGTGAGAGATGAAATCTCCCCTTTGGAGATGAAGCTTTGAAGTCCAGAAGATATCCCTGGGAAACAATCTCTAATGCCCAGGGATCCTGGACGTCTCTTACCCAACCCCTGGGCGAAGAGAGAAAGTCTGCCCCCTATTTAGATTCCGGTCCCGGATCGGGGGCTACTCCTTCATGCTGTCTTAGAGGCAGCCGCAGGTTTCTTGGCCTGCTTCCCCTTGTTCCAAGCCTGGTTAGGTCTCCAGACTGGTTTGGACTGGGCGAAAATTTCCCTCTTGTTTTGCATTAGAGGAAACTGAAGCTGCGCCACTCTTGAAGTTTCGAAAGGAACGAAAATTATTCTGTTTGGTCCTTAACTTATTGGACCTATCCTGAGGAAGGGTTGTCACCTTTTCCTCCAGTAATATCAGAAAATGATCTCCTTCAGACCAGGCCCGAATAGGGTCTGTCCCTTGAAGGGGATGTTAAGAAGCTTAGACTTTGAAGTAACGTCTGCTGACCAGGACTTAAGCCATAGCGCCCTACGCGCCAAAATGGCAAAACCTGAATTCTTAGCCTTTAGCTTGGCTAAATGAAAAATGGCGACAGAAATAAAGGAGTTAGCTAACTTAAGAGCTTTAATCCTGTCTAGAATATCGTCTAGCGGGGTCTCTACCTGTAGAGCCTCCTCAAGAGACTCAAACCAAAAAGCCGCTGCAGCAGTAACTGGGGCAATGCATGCAAGAGGCTGGAAAATAAAACCTTGATGTATAAAAATTTTCTTAAGGAGACCCTCCAATTTTTTATCCATAGGATCTAGGAAAGCACAACTGTCCTCGACGGGGATAGTTGTACGCTTAGCTAGGGTAGAGACTGCTCCCTCCACCTTAGGAACCGTCTGCCACCAGTCCCGTATGGCGGCATCTATGGGAAACGTCTTTTTGAAAGCAGGAGGGGGAGAGAACGGCACACCTAGTCTATCCCATTCCTTAGTAATAATTTCCGAAAACCTCTTAGGGACTGGAAAAACATCAGTGTAAACAGGCACTGCAAAGTATTTGTCCATTTTACACAATTTCTCTGGAACCACAATGGGGTCACAGTCATCCAGAGCTCGCTAAAACCTCCCTAAGCAATAAGCGGAGGTGTTCAAGCTTAAATTTAAACGCTGTCATTTCAGAATCAGACTGAAGTAACGCCTTCACTGAGTCTGAAATGTCACCCACAGATAGAAGCTCACCTGCCTCGGCTTCTGAGCATTGTGAGGGTATATCGGGACACAGGCATTAAAGCGTCAGAAAGCTCTGTATTAGTTCTAGCCCCAGAGCTGTCTCGCTTTCCTTGTAGCCCTGGCAGTTTGGAGAATACCTCTGAGAGGGTAGCATTCATAACTGCCGCCATGTCCTGTAAGGTAAAAGAATTAGACGCACTAGATGTACTTGGCGTCCACTTGAGCGGGAGTTATAGGTTCTGACACATGGGGAGAGCTAGATGGCATAATCTCCCTCTTTTCAGTCAGAGAATCCCCTGGAGATAAATCTTTAAGCGCCATAATATGGTCTTTATAGTTTATAGAAATATCAGTACATTTGGTACACATTCTAAGAGGGGGTTCCACCATGGCTTCCAAACATATTGAACAAGGAGTTTCCTCTATGTCAGACATGTTTAACAGACTAGTAATGAGACAAGCAAGCTTGGAAAACACTTTAATAAAAGGTGAAACAGCAATTAAACAAAAACGTTACTGTGCCTTTAAGAGAAAAAAACTAGCACTTAAACTGCAAAACAGTGTAAAAATACAGTAAAGTCTTTGAAATGTTTACAGTGTGTGTAAGGGGACTAAAGCAACATTGCACCCACTTGCAAATGGATGATTAACCCCTTAGGCCCCAAACCGGATTGAAAAACGTTAAAAAAATGTTAAAAATCAATTGAGCACCTTGCCACAGCACTGCTGAGGCTCCAACCTGCCCTCAAAAATGATTTTGTGCAGAAATAACCCCTTTGAAATGGTCCTCAGATGCCAGAGAAAACCTCTAGGGAAGCTGGATGTCTCAGTCTGAATTAAAACTGCATAGTTAGAGTGCTAAAATAGGCCCCTCCCACCATGTTACTGGATGTTAGAAGGGCCTTAAGAAAATACTCCTAGGAGTATCTGACTAGCCATGTGGAAACTAGGCCCCAAATAAAGACTTATCTCCCTCAGAGAAAAAAACTTCCTATTTATGAAATCATGTAAACGTTTTGTCACTAAGTAATATGAATATTAACATGAGTATTGCCCTGTTTTGTAAGCATGATCCCAGTTGCTGTTAAATCACTGCATCAGGCTTACCTCAAATACACAAGGCTCTGTCAGCATTTTCTAGAACTTATTCATCTCTCTAGAAATAAAAATACTGAACATACCTCAAAGCAGGTAATCTGCAGACCATTCCCCCAACTGAAGTTTTCCCATATTCTTCAGTTATGTGTGAGAACAGCAAAGGACCTTAGTTACAAACCGCTAAGATCATCAACCTCCAGGCAGAATTCTTCTTCTAATTTCTGCCTGAGAGTAAAACAGTACAACGCCGGTACCGTTTAAAAATAACAAACTCTTGATTGAAGGTAAAACTACACTAAGTCACCACATATCTCTAGCTACTTCCCTTGTCGAGAGTTGCATATAAGTACAATACATATATTTAAAACTTTATAGTAATACATAAAGTGCCAAACCATAGCTGAGAGTGTCTTAAGTAATAAAAACATACTTCCCAAAAGACACCCATCCACATATAGCAGATAACCAAACCAGTACTGAAACAGTTATCAGTAGAGGTAATGGTATATGAGAGTATATCATCGATCTAAAAAGGGAGGTAGGAGATGAATCTCTATGACCGATAACAGAGAACCTATAAAAAGATTTCCTGTGAGGAAAACCATGGAATCAATAGGTGATACTCCCTTCACATCCCTCTGACAAAACACTGTACTCTGAGAGGAATCGGGCTTTAAAATGCTGAGAAGCGCATATCACAGAAGAAAATCAAGCACAAACTTACTTCACCACCTCCATAGGGAGGCAAAGTTTGTAAAACTGAATTGTGGGTGTGGTGAGGGGTGTATTTATAGGCATTTTGAGGTTTGGGAAATTTTGCCCCTCCTGGTAGGATTGTATATCCCATACGTCACTCTTGCCAATTACATGAAAGAATCATAGATACTAAAATGTATCTGGAAACCTAAAAAGGTGAAAAGAATCTCTGAGTTGCCGCTAGCCCAAAAGAACGAACGACAAATTGGTAATGCTTAACTAGAAAAGAGAATCTCAGGAAACAATAGTGGTCTGAATGAATTGAAAATAAGTGTTTCTGTAAGTCTATTGTGGACATGAAGTAACCTTGCTAAACAGAAAGGGTAAAACATTCCCTATAGTCACCATCTTGAAAGACTTATCTCCCTCAGAGAAAAAAACTTCCTATTTATGAAATCATGTAAACGTTTTGTCACTAAGTAATATGAATATTAACATGAGTATTGCCCTGTTTTGTAAGCATGATCCCAGTTGCTGTTAAATCACTGCATCAGGCTTACCTCAAATACACAAGGCTCTGTCAGCATTTTCTAGAACTTATTCATCTCTCTAGAAATAAAAATACTGAACATACCTCAAAGCAGGTAATCTGCAGACCATTCCCCCAACTGAAGTTTTCCCATATTCTTCAGTTATGTGTGAGAACAGCAAAGGACCTTAGTTACAAACCGCTAAGATCATCAACCTCCAGGCAGAATTCTTCTTCTAATTTCTGCCTGAGAGTAAAACAGTACAACGCCGGTACCGTTTAAAAATAACAAACTCTTGATTGAAGGTAAAACTACACTAAGTCACCACATATCTCTAGCTACTTCCCTTGTCGAGAGTTGCAAGAGAATGACTGGGGGTGGCAGTTAGGGGAGGAGCTATATAGACAGCTCCGCTGTGGGTGTCCTCTTGCAACTTCCTGTTGGGAAGGAGACTATCCCACAAGTAATGGATGAACCCGTGGACTGGATACACCTTACAAGAGAAAGACCTTTTACGTTTACTAGAGAAATAACTGACAGAGCCTTCCGAATAGAATTAGAAACAAATTCTTTAACATTAACAGGAACATCCTGAACATTAGATGTTGAAGGAACAACAACAGGTAATGGATTATTACTAATGGAAATATTATCCGCGTTAGATAGTTTATCATGACAACTAACACAAACTACAGCCTGAGGAAAAGTTACCAAAAGTTTACAACAAATGCACTTAGCTTGGTAGAATCAACATCAGGCAGCGTCTTTCCAGAAGTAGATTCTGATCCAGGGTCAGGTAGTGACATCTTGCAATATGTAATAGAAAAAAACAACATATAAAGCAAAATTATCAAATTCCTTAAATGACAGTTTCAGGAATGGGAAAAAATGCAAAACAAAACAAGCCTCTAGAAACCAGAAGCAACTAAAAAGTGAGACTGAAATAATGTGAAAAAAACTGGCGCCAAGTATGACGCCCACATTTTTTGGCGGCAAAAAACGTCTGCAACAAACGTGTCAAAAATGACGCAACTACGTGAAAACTTCCGGCGCCAATTATGACGCCGAAAATGACGATATTCTCGCGCCAAAAAAGTCTCGCGCCAAAAAATGACGCAATAAATAGTAGCATTTTCTGCACCCTCGAGCCTAACGGCCCGCAATTTAGAAGAAAAAAGTCAATTGAAATTTTTAAGGTAAGAAAAAATATTTAGTTCATAAGCATTTTTCCAAAAAAATGAAACTGACAGTCTGAAAGAAGGAACACTGATTATCCTGAATCATTTCAAATATAAGTTTAAAACATATATTTAGAACTTTACATATAAAGCGCCCAACCATAGCTTAGAGTGTCATAAATAAAATAAGACTTACTTACCCTAAGACACTCATCTACATATAGTAGATAGCCAAACCAGTACTGAAACGAGAATCAGTAGAGGTAATGGTATATAAGAGTATATCGTCAATCTGAAAAGGGAGGTAGGAGAAGAAATCTCTACGACCGATAACAGAGAACCTATGAAATACATCCCCTAGAGGAAGACCATGGTATTTAAATAGGCAATACTCTCTTCACATCCCTCTGACATTCACTGCACTCTGAGAGGAAAACCGGGCTTCAGCCTGCTGCGAAGCGCATATCAACGTAGAAATCTTTAGCACAAACTTACTTCACCACCTCCATGGGAGGCAAAGTTTTGTAAAAATGAATTGTGGGTGTGGTGAGGGGTGTATTTATAGGCATTTTGAGGTTTGGGAAACTTTGCCCCTCCTGTAGGAATGTATATCCCATACGTCACTAGCTCATGGACTCTTGCCAATTACATGAAAGAAATCAGATAAAGACACTTACAAGAGAGAGCAGACAATACAGAAACTCTTCAAGCCGAAGAGATTGTCAAAAGAAATAACACTTTCCAAGAAAGTAATTGAATGTCCAGAGAATACATAGACTCAAAAGGAGGAGCCTAAAAATTCTTAATTGAGACTCCAAGGAGGAGAAATAGATTTAAAAATAGGTTTAATATGAATCAAAGCCTAAACAAAACAGTGACTATCAGGAAGTTTAGCAATCTTTCTATGAAATACGACAGAGCAGAAATTTGTCCTTTCAAAGTATTTGCAGACTAAACGTTAATCCAAACCATCCTAAAAAAAACTGAAAAATCCTAGGAATTCTAAAAGAATGCCAAGAATAATCATGAGTTGAACATCATGAAATATAGGTTTTCCAAACCCGAAAATAAAATCTCCTAGAAACAGACTTACAAGCCTGTATCATAGTGCTAATAATCAGGAATGGGGAAAAAATGCAAACAGCATAGCCCTCTGAGCATAAAAAAAGGCATATAGGCAGTGGGGTTTAAATAATTAAATTATTTGGCGCCAAGTATGACGCACAACACAAAATTAAAAAATTTTGGCGCTAACAACATCCGGAAATGACGCAACTCGCGTCATGGCAGACACAACCTTGTGCAAGGAAACCTGGCGTCAACTAAGACGCCGGAAATTACGAATTTGCGTCACCGAACGTACATTCGCACCAAAAAAAAATTCTCGTGCCAAGAATGACACAATAGATATCGTCATTTTGCGACCTTGCGAGCCTAATTTTGCCTGCGAAATTTAATGAAAAACAGTCAATTTGAAGAAAAGACTATACCCCAGGTAAGAAAAAATTACTTCCTAAATATGTTTCCCAATAATTTTGAAACTGACAGTCTGCAAAAGGAAATATACATAAACCTGACTCATGGCAAATATAAGTACAATACATATATTTAAAACTTTATAGTAATACATAAAGTGCCAAACCATAGCTGAGAGTGTCTTAAGTAATAAAAACATACTTCCCAAAAGACACCCATCCACATATAGCAGATAACCAAACCAGTACTGAAACAGTTATCAGTAGAGGTAATGGTATATGAGAGTATATCATCGATCTAAAAAGGGAGGTAGGAGATGAATCTCTATGACCGATAACAGAGAACCTATAAAAAGATTTCCTGTGAGGAAAACCATGGAATCAATAGGTGATACTCCCTTCACATCCCTCTGACAAAACACTGTACTCTGAGAGGAATCGGGCTTTAAAATGCTGAGAAGCGCATATCACAGAAGAAAATCAAGCACAAACTTACTTCACCACCTCCATAGGGAGGCAAAGTTTGTAAAACTGAATTGTGGGTGTGGTGAGGGGTGTATTTATAGGCATTTTGAGGTTTGGGAAATTTTGCCCCTCCTGGTAGGATTTTATATCCCATACGTCACTCTTGCCAATTACATGAAAGAATCATAGATACTAAAATGTATCTGGAAACCTAAAAAGGTGAAAAGAATCTCTGAGTTGCCGCTAGCCCAAAAGAACGAACGACAAATTGGTAATGCTTAACTAGAAAAGAGAATCTCAGGAAACAATAGTGGTCTGAATGAATTGAAAATAAGTGTTCTGTAAGTCTATTGTGGACATGAAGTAACCTTGCTAAACAGAAAGGTAAAACATTCCCTATAGTCACCATCTTGAAAGCTGGGACTCATACAAAATGATATAAAAATATCAGATCCAGAATTGGTCTGAACAAATGTTTCCTTTAGGACAATGAATAGATTTGAATAGAAACCCAAACTCCGTTCCTGCAGAGGAACTGGAACCATCACCCCTGAAAACTCTAAATCTGAAACACAATTCAGAAAAACCTGAGCTTTCACAGGGATTGTTATAACATGGAAAAGAATCTTCACATGGGAGGTTTTTATTCTGAAACCTATTCGATACTCCTGAGAAAACAATATTCTGAATACACTGATTTGAACAGAAACTGTCCAAATGTGTTGAAATAAATGTAATCTATCCCTACCAGTAGAACTGGTTAAAAATCTGCACCTTTATGCAGTCTTATAGGCTGAAATTAGTTAAATTATAAGGCTTGGAATAATTCAAATTCAGAAAAAAATCTAAATTCAGAGCCAGAGGCCTTAAGGGAATGAAAAACAATTGGAAGTTGAAAAATTACCCTTAGATTTCTTAACTTTGGGCAGAAAAAAAACTCCATTCCCCCCAGTAATAGAGGAGGAGATAAAATGCAATAGAAAATCTTAAAAAAATGATTATCCTAAAATAATAAAATAGTAATCTAAATTTAAACACCGTATCAGAGATTTAGGCCATTAACTGTTTCTAGTAAAAATGGCTAAAAACAAAGATTTAATATCAGTTAAAATGACATAAAAAATAGCATCCTAAATGAAATGATTAACATGCTGAAGTAAAAGAACAATACTTAGACAAATCAAGATCTGATAACTAAACTGTCCAACCAATACAGTTGAAATAGTAGCAACATTAGCCATAAAAATGGCAGGTTAAAAACATGGCCAATATGGAAATATGCTTCTCTTAAGATAGAAAACAAACTTCCTATCTAAAAGATCCTTAAAAGAAGAAATATCTTCCATAGGATAGAAGTGCGTTCAGCAAGAAAAGAAATAGCCCTACCTTAAGGGACTTTTACCTAAAAACACTATGGCCTAGATTACGAGTTTTGCAGTAGCTGAAAAAGCAGCGTTAAGAGGTCCTAACGCTGCTTTTTTACTACCGCTAGTATTACGAGTCTTGCAGGTTTAGGGTCACCGCACACTTTTTTGGCCTTACCGCAAAACAACTACGTAAACTTCTTAGACACCACCATGAAGCAAACCGCTCCAAGTCCTGCACAGGCTGTAGACGCCACCGGAAATGCTGGGGAAAGGTAAGTGTGTGAAGACCAGGGGGTGCACGCGGAAATTGCGGACGGTTCCTCCGCAAAAAACAAACTTGAAAAGGAGAAAAACGGCTGCACACTGCAGTTAGTAAGAAGTTAAAAAATAACTTTTAATAGTATGCTGATAAAAACATGGTACAATGAGGCTGCAGAAATGAACATCCTTACATGTTTCATGCCTGCACTTGGCACTTAATCATAGGACTGGCATTCATAATACCACCCTTACTATTTAAAGGGACGGTATTACCTATTCAATTAAAGATAAAAACACCTGAAATACATAGTTCATAAGTACAAAACATGGATAAAGTTAACTTCAAGGGGTCCTCAGTACATAAAGGCAGTTTAAACAGTATGATCGTTACAGAGCCATAAAGATTGTAAAAACTAGCCAGTATGAATAATGGTGCAAAGGCTGATATCCATTAGAATGAGGTGGCCATATTATATGATTCTTAATGTTAATCCACCAGGAGTGAATATACATACACATATAATATGAAGCAGCCTATACAGGCTTAGTTCCATAATAAAATCACAAAGATGTGCATACATATTTACATGTGTATATATATATGTAAACATATACAAAAAAAGCACAGATTGGCTGTAAAGTTACTGAGCTATAAGGTAGCGGTATACACCAAAACAAAATAGATGTGTGCATTGGTTGTTGAACTTGTTTTAAAAGTCTGAAATTTGGAAGTTGTATATTCTTTAAAAATTATAGATCTTAAACCTTAGATTTCTAAAATTCAAAACTTTATGGCTTAGATATAATATGGCTTAGATATAGCTAATCAACAAAATATGACATGTCCCATTCTCTATTAAGTCCTATAGGGGTAATGGTTTTCAATTTATATATCCAATATAGTTCACGTTTTAGCAACATTTTATGTTTATTGCCACCCCTTATAGGGGAATAAATCCTATCAATGACTTTGACAGTCAAATGTGATAAGTGAGTCATATGTACTAAATTGAAATGTCTCGCTATTGCTGAGTCCTTATTATAATTCTTTGTGTCATTTATATGTTCCCTAACCCGGGATCGGAGTTCCCTGGTCGTTTGACCAACATATTGTAGGGAACATAGAGTACATTCCAACAAAGTGGTTGCTAAAGTAGGTGGTTTTTTAGAAACAAACTTACATGTTTGATGGACATCTTTCAAAATATAAAGATTCTTCTTCAATATACTACGAATATCCTTAAATTGTCTTGAGTATTCTGTGGTGAATACCACTGTATCTTTAGAAAAATCTTTATCATCCTTCTTATTATAAATAACATCTAATTGTTTCTTGTGTTTAACGCTATCAAAAGAGTTTTGTAGATCCCTATCTGTGTACCCTCTTTGTTTTGGTCTATTGGTAAGTTCCCTAGACTGGGTGAAAAAGTTATCATCAGAATTAGTATTCCTTCTCATACGAATATATTGTGCCCTCTGTGTAGAACGTATGAGATGGGGGGGATGGCATGATTTGGCATGCAGGATGGTGTTGCCTGCTGTAGGCTTAAGATATGTGTCAGTTAGTATGACGCCAGTATCAACATTACACTAATAAAAGTAAAATTGCGCTATATTTTGAACCGTACTAAAAAAGAGATTTATCTATTTTTCTTGTATGGAAAAATAAATATATACTACAATTTGTAAACTTAATAATAATATTGGCAGTCAAAAATATTGAATAATGTAAAACACAATATATATTGTATTCAATATACCCAAAATTAACTAATATTTTTTATGGATCTCCATATAATCAGTGTATCCTTGGAGTACCTTAAAAGGGGATGTCCATATATATCTCACAATTGACTCCATATACTAATGGTGATGTAAAGATAGTTCTTACTATTTGTCCAAATTTTGACCGTTGTCACTTTAAATTTTAAACCGTCAAGTTGCCTCTCTGTGCTGCTGCAGTTCAGCCCGGTAGTTCCCAACCTCGGCTCCGTGAATGATTATATAAAAATAAGAAGGAAAAAAAAGAGCGCACAAGACAAGACTCAAGTGAAAGGTTTTAATTAAGATCATACACGCGCAAATAATTGCACTTACTGGATATATATAATAAAAAGCATTCAGGTGTAGCGTTCACTTCTCATTGTTCCTCGTCACTCAATACAGGCTAAGATGAAAATGCCTATAGCTGTTGTAACCATAAGTGCCTGACAGGGTCAACTTTAGTATCAACATTGCCTGTGAGTGTGAGATCCAAAAAGCAAGCTGTATGTAATTGTATTTCCCCAGTACATCTTAAATTTAGATCATTGGTGTTTAAATAGTCTTAAAACTTGGTCATATCGAAGGGGTCTTGTACAATAAAGATTAAATCGTCTATGAATCTCATATATTTTATAATTTGGTTGGCAAAAGGATTAAACATATAAGTCCTCCCATCAGGCTACAAATAAATTGGCAAACGAGGGGGAAAATTTAACCCCCATCGCTGTACCACAGACTTGCAAGAAATATTCATTATCGAACATGAAGAAATTGTGTTTAAGTAAATATTCAACAATTTCGCAAAAAAAGATTTTAAACTCCACTGAATATTGTGTTGCTGTATTCAGAAAATAGTATATCGCTTTAATCCCCAGCGCTGGAATACTGGAGTAAAGGGCTGTCGCGTCTACAACCACCCATCTATAGTTATCATACCATTTTGTATTCTGTAGATAATTTATAAGGTGGGTAGAGTCCCTTAGATAGCTATTAAGATTCTTGACCAATGGCTGAAGAACCGAGTCAACCCATTCCGATAGTGGCTCAAACATAGAGCCAATGCCGAAAATAATGGGTCGACCCTAGAGGAGAGATGATATCTTTATGAGTTTTTGGTACGTGATGAAATATAGGTACCAATGGATAAGTCGGGATCATGGATTTAGCTTGATCCTCTGAGAAGATCCCTAAGGCTATGCCTTGTTCAATAATAATTAGAAGTTTAGACTTAAATAGATGGGTGGGATTCCTGTCTAATTTCCCATACGTCTTAGTATCTGACAATTGGCGCTTAGCTTCATTTATATAATAGTCCTTATCTAGAATGACCACGTTGCCCCCCTTGTCCGATGCCCTAATGACAATCTTAATATTGGACTGTAACTTCTGAAGTGCCATTTTTCTGCTTGTTTTAAATTAGAGTTTATACTATGCTCTTTAGTAGTGGTTTCTAAGTCCAACAATTCTTTCTGCACTCTCCTATGAAAAAGATTAATGGAATGACCCCTAAAATTTGTTGGATAGAACTCAGATGGCTTCCTATGAGGCGATGGTATTTCATGATCACTAGGTACCATATTTATCCTCATGATATTTTAATTCATTTAATGTTATGAAATCGCCAAATTTGAAGTCAGCTGAGTTCTCATCCCTGATGTGTTACAGCATTATCATTGGTATTTACATATGTACAATGGCTTTGTTGATCTTCCTGTGATTTAAAAAAATCTCCTTAAAGTAAATTTTCTGACAAATTTGTTAATGTCTATTAACGTTCTAAATGCTGAGAGTGTGTTAGTCGGAGCAAAACCCAATCCTTTACTTAAGAGAGACTTCTCTTCTTCTGTAAGCATTACTTTAGACAGATTTAAGACCGATAGTCCTTTAGATTGGATCTTTGTTTCCTTGCTGATTTTCTTGTTTCTTCTGCCTGCGTTTCCTAAAGGGATTAAACGTGCAGCCTTATGCTTAGGGCGTACCACCGGGGCTTCCTCTTCATCTGTGTCACTGTCACTCAGCACCTGTAATGACAAGAGGGGGCAGGAGGAAAGAGAAGTAGAGGAAGAAGGAGGAGGAGAGGATGGGGGAAGAGATAATCTTCACCGAGGATGGTAAGGAGGCCCCGCTACCATCTGACGTATAAGAATCCTGGTCAGATTTACGTAAACTTCGTAAAGTCTTTTTTTCTATGGGACTTTTATAGCGCTGGTATTACGAGTCTGTCCTGGGAGGCCAAAAAGTGAGCGGTACACCTTAAACCGTCAAGATTCCTATCGCATTTAAAAGTCAGTAGTTATGAGTTTTATGGTACAACGCCGTAACATAAAACTCATAACTAAAGTGCTAAAAAGTACACTAACACCCATAAACTACCTAAACCGAGGCCCTCCCACATCGCAAACACTAAAATAAATTTTAACCTCTAATCTGCCGCTCCAGACACCGCCGCCACCTACATTATACTTATGAACCCCTAATCTGCTGCCCCCAACATCTACATTATATTTATTAACCCCTAATCTGCCGCCCCCAATGTCGCCGCAACCTACCTACACTTATTAACCCCTAATCTGCCGTCCCCAACATCGCTGCCACTATAATAAACATATTAACCCCTACATTTATTATCCCCAATCGGAATTAAGGTAGAAATAATCCTATTGGCTGATCCAATCAGCCAATAGGATTGAGCTTGCATTCTATTGGCTGATTGGAGCAGCCAATAGAATGCGAGCTCAATCCTATTGGCTGATTGGATCAGCCAATAGGATTGAACTTCTACCTTAATTCCGATTGGCTGATAGAATTCTATCAGCCAATCGGAATCTAAGGGAAGCCATTTTGGATGACGTCACTTAAAGAGATATTCATTACGAAGAAGCCGTCATTTGAAGAGGATGCTCCGCGTCGGATGTCTTGAAGATGGACCCTCTCTGCGCCGGAAGGATGAAGATAGAAGATGCCGTCTGGATGAAGACTTCTGCCCGTCTGAAGGACCACTTCGCCCCGGCTTGGATGAAGACTTCTCCCGGCTTCGTTGAGGACTTCGGCCCGGCTTGGATGAAGACGTCTCCCGGTAAGTCGATCTTCAGGGGGTTAGTGTTAGATTTTTTTTTTTAAGGGTGTATTGGGTGGGGGTGTTTTTTAGGTTAGGTTTTGGGCGGCAAAAGAGCCAACTGCCCTTTTAAGGGCAATGCCCATCTAAATGCCCTTTTCAGGGCAATGGGGAGCTTAGGTTTTTTAGATAGTATTTTATTTGGGGGTTGGTTGTGTGGGTGGTGGGTTTTACTGTTGGGGGGTTGTTTGTATTTTTTATTACAGGTAAATGAGCCGATTACTTTTGGGCAATGCCCCGCAAAAGGCCATTTTAAGGGCTATTGGTAGTTTAGTTTAGGCTAGGGTTTTTTTTTATTTTGGGGGTGCTTTTTTATTTTAATAGGGCTATTAGATTAGGTGTAATTAGTTTAAATATCTGTAATTTGTTTATTATTTTCTGTAATTTAGTATTTGTTTTTGTACTTTCGCTAATTTAATTTAGGTAATTGTATTTAATTTATTTAATTATAGTGTAGTGTTAGGTGTTATTGTAACTTAGGTTAGGTTTTATTTTACAGGTACTTTTGTATTTATTTTAGCTAGGTAGTTAGTAAATAGTTAATAACTATTTAATAACTATTCTACCTAGTTAAAATAAATACAAACTTGCCTGTAAAATAAAAATAAACCCTAAGCTAGATACAATGTAACTATTAGTTATATTGTAGCTAGCTTAGGGTTTATTTTACAGATAAGTATTTAGTTTTAAATAGGAATAATTTAGTTAATGATAGGAATATTTATTTAGATTACTTTTAATTATATTTAAGTTAGGGGGTGTTAGGGTTAGACTTAGGTTTAGGGGTTAATACATTTAATATAGTGGCGGCGATGTTAGGGACAGCAGATTAGGGGTTAATAATATTTAACTAATGTTTGCAAGGCAGGAGTGCGGCGGTTTAGGGGTTAATATGCTTAATATAGTGGCAGCAACGTTGGGGCGGCAGATTAGGGGTTAATAAATATAATGTAGGTGTCGGCGATGTTGGGGGCAGCAGATTAGGGGTTCATAAGTATAATGTAGGTGGCGGCGGTGTCCGGAACGGCAGATTAGGCGTTAATAATTATAATGCAGGTGTCGGCGATGTCGGGGGCGGCAGATTAGGTGTTAATAAGTGTAAGATTAGGGGTGTTTAGACTCGGGGTTCATGTTAGGGTGTTAGGTGTAAACATGCATTTTATTTCCCCATAGGAATCAATGGGGCTGTGTTAGGGAGCTTTACGCTGCTTGTTTTGCAGGTGTTAGACTTTTTTTCAGCCGGCTCTCCCCATTGATTCCTATGGGGAAATCGCGCACAAGCACGTTACACCAGCTCACCGCTGACTTAAGCAGTGCTGGTATTGGAGTGAGAGTTGGAGCAAAATTTTGCTCTACGCTCACTTTTTGTCTTTTAACGCCGGGTTTCTAAAAACTCGTAATACCAGCGTTGCAGGAAAGTGAGCGGTGAGAATAACGTGCAAGTTAATACCTCACCCCTGTTACCGCAAAACTCGTAATCTAGGCATAAATTAGCCATAGGTTAAGGATATAGCGTTTAAAACCTAGAAGAAAGGTAAAAAGAAGCACTAAGTTTAGATTTCTTGCTAAACATATGATAGATAGCATCTGGAATAAGAAAAACAGAATACAAACATTTGCTATTCTTGCTATCAAGAGGACTAGATTCCTTAATACTCAAAGTAAACAATACTTCCTTAATAAAGAATGAATACATTGAATTAGAAATTTGATTTATCAAAATCAGTCTCTGAAAAAGGATCCTTTGAGTCAGAGAAAACCACATCAGCAGAAATACTCCAGTATTCTGTCGATCAATACAAACTTCTTAGGTTTATGAGAAGTTGGGAGAGATTGTTTACGTTAATTTGAAGGTGAAATAGCAGTCATAGGGGCCTATTTATTAATGTGCGAGCGGACATGATCCGATATTGTGGATCATGTCCGCCGCACATCGATAAATTACAGCTAATTAAACACTATACACACTCTTTGGTAGAAATTGTGTACAAGCAGCATAGTTTCTACAGTAACATCTGAGGCAGGATCAGTTTGAGACATCTTGAAAAATGTAACAAAAAAGAAAAAATAACATTTAAACAAAACATCCAATTTCCACAAAATAGCAGTTTCAGGAATAGGAAAAAATGCTTATATGAAAAACAAAAGCAAATATCATAGCCCTCTGTAACGAATGAAAGCAGAGAGCAAAAGAGCAAGAGACTTACTATAACAAAATTTTTGGCGCCAAAAATGACACCAACAAAGATGATGCAAATGCTGAGAAAAAAAAACTTTTGCCGCCAAGATTAACAGGAAATGACATGATTTGCGGCATAAAAGGCGCGACTGCGGCAAAAAAATTTGCGGCAACAAAGACGTAATAAATGACGTGACTTGCGTCACAACAAACACAACCTTTCCCGCCAAAAAATTTGTGCCAAGAATGACGTGATAAATAGAAGTTACAACTAGCTGGAACCTCAGGTAAGAAAAAATTTACTAAAATTCTCCCAAACATAATTTTCCATACCAAAACTATTAGACTGCAAAGGGAAAAAACATAGACCTGACTCATGGCAAATATATGCAATATATATTTAAAACTTTAAAAATGTAAAGTGCCAAACATAGCTGAGAGTGTCTTAAAACAAGATATATACTTACCCAACCACATATAGCAGACAGACTAACCAGTACTGAAACATATCAGCAGAGGTAATGGTATAGGTGTATAATGTCGATCTGTAAAGGGAGGTGGCTGATGAATCCCCACAACTGAATTTACAGAGAGCCTTAGAATAGATTTCCCATAGGCGAAAACATGGCATCATTAGGCAAATACTCCCTTCACATCCCTCAAACACTGTACTTTGAGAGGAATTGGGCTTCAAAATGCTTAGAAACGCCCATCACAGAAGAAATCAAGCACGACTTGCTTCACCATCCTCCAACAAAGGCAAAGTTTGTAAAACTGAAGTATGAGTGAGGTGTATTCATAGGCATTTTGAAGTTTGGGGAACTTTGCCCGCTCCAGCTAGGAATGTATATTCCATAAGTCACTAGCTCATGGATTCTTGCCACTTACATGAAAGAAAAGTAGGTCCTCCACCCTTTGTGGTAGATACGTCGAGTAACTGGTTTATGAGCTTGAATAAGAGTATCAATGACACTCTCAGAGAAACCTCTCGGCGTCAGCCTCGGAGAATCTAGATTTTGATTAACAAATGGACCTTGTAACAGGTGTCTGCAACAAGGTAACTTCCACAGAGGAGATGAGGACATCCCCACTAGATCCGCGAACCACATCCTTCGTGGCCACAATGGAGCAATCAGGATTACTGATACCCGCTCCTGCTTGATGCGGGCCACCACTCGAGAAAGAAGTGGTAATGGAGGAAAAAGATATGAGTTTGAACCTCCACGACACTGATAGTGCATCTATTAGATCTGCATGGGGATCCCTTGACCTCAACCCGTACCAGGGTAGCTTGGTATTGATAGATCTCATGGCGTACCCCATTTGCTGCATATCTCTGCAAACACCTTGGGATGGAGAGACCATTCCCCTGGGTGGAAGGATTGCCTGCTGAGAAAATCTGCCTCCCAGTTGTCCACACCCGGAATGTGGATCGCTGACAGCAAACCGCTGCGAGCCTCCGCCCACTCCAGAATATAAGATACTTCCTTTATCACCAAGGAACTTCTCGTTCCCCCTGATGGTTGATGTAAGCCACCGAGGATATATTGTCTGATTGGAATCTGATAAACTGGAACGAACCCAGAAGTGACCAAGCCTTCAAGCCATTGAAGATTGCTGTAGTTCCAAAATTGATCAGGAGGGAGGACTCCTCCTGAGTCCACAACCCCTGTGCCTTCCTGGCACCCCAAACAGCTCCCCATCCGGATAGGCTTGTGTCCGTAGTCACAATCTCACAGGATGGTCTTAAGAAGCATGTCCCTCAGGACAGATAATCTGGACAGAGCCACCAAGAGAGAGATTCTCTCGACCAGCTGTCTAATACAATCTGCAGAGACAGATCAGAATGATCGCCATTCCCCTGTCTCAGTATGCACAGTTGTAAAGGTCTGAGACGGAACCTGGCAAAAGGAATGATGTCCATGCAGGACACCATGAGACCAATAACCGCCATACACTGAGTCACAGAGGGACTCAAGGAGGTCCGGAGGGCAAGACATGCCAAAATTAGCTTGCAACGTCTCTGGTCTGTTAGAAATATCCTCATGGATATGGAGTCTATTATAGTACCCAGGAATTCCACCCTGGTACTTGGGATAAGAGAACTCTTTTCCAAGTTTATCTTCCATCCATGTGATCGAAGAAGACTGAGAAGGGACTCAGTATTCTTCCGTAAGACGAAAAGATGGTGCTTGCGCCAGAATATCGTCCAAGTATGGGGCTACTGTAATACCATGAGCTCTGGCAACGGCTAGAAGAGCCCACAGAACCTTCGTAAGTATTCTTGGAACAGTAGCTAGGCCAAACGGAAGGGCAATGAACTGGAAGTGCTGGTCCAGGAATGCAAACCTCAGGAACTGAAGTGTTCCCTGTGGATTGGAACATGAAGGTAAGCGTCCTTCAGATCTATAGTAATCAAACTGGCCTTCCTGAACTAAAGGAAGGATGGATCTTATAGTCTCCATCTTGAAGGAAGGGACACTGAGAAATTTGTTTAAGCACTTTAGGTCCAGAATTGGGCAGAAAGTTCCATCCTTCTTTGGGACCAGGGCTCTCTGAAAGAAGAAATATCCTCAAGAGGTATAGTAGTACGTTTAGCAAGCGTAGAGATAGCACCATCCACCTTAGGAATGGAGCCCCACAAATCCAGTTGAGTGTCCGGGAAAACTTTTTAAAAGTAGACGAGGGGGAAAGGAAGATCCAATTATTTCCCATTCATTGATAATGTTCGGCATTTTAACCGGCACAGGAAAAGTCAAAGGAACTTTCCTGTCTTCGTAAACTCTGTCTAATTTAGGTATCACAGGTTCTTCAGGCAGCGTGGCCTCTGGAACCTCTAACGTAGACAGAACCTCCTTTAATAAAAAATGGAAGTGCTCAATTTTAAATCTAAAGGACGGTTCCTCTGCAGCAGGCGGCTTAAATGCCAAGGACTCCAACCTAAAAAGTTCACCCTCTGAAGCTACAGAGGTTAACTCATCATCGGATAACTGGGACATAATAGCTAAATCCGATAAATATTTAGATGACTCCAGGTCAGGAGAGCTATGTTTAAACTTTCTTTTGCGTTTGTTAGAGAGAGGTAATGCACTGAGGGCCGCAGACACCGCCGTTTGTAACTGCGCGGCACAATTAGCAGGCCCCCCCCGGATGGAGGATTAGATATGCTACAGGGAACTGCATGTGGAGTGGATAATGTAGCAAGGGTAGTAATCTCACGGGACGCCGAGTCCTGAGAGGTAGACGGCTCAGAGGGACTAATAGCCTTAGCAGGTTTGTCTCCCTTCTTAGACTTTATAACGGTGTTAAGACATGTGAAATATAAATTGAGTGGGCAGGAAAACCACTGCCTCCTCACAATATAAACAGGTATGATTTTGTACAGAAGTACCTTCTAACATGTCAGAGTCCTCCATAGCGCAGGTTATACCCACAGAAGGACACAAAATTTATATATATATATATATATATATATATATATATATATATATACACATACATATACATACATACACACACATATATATATATATATATATATATATATATATATACTCCCAATGGCTGGGGCACTCACCACCTCCTAGCTCCAGACACTAAACAGAGGACATGCTTTCCTCAGGTTGAAGTCTCAGCCGGAATAGAGGAAACGAACAGACCACATGCTATGAAAAGTACAGCAAGTTAATAGGAGCTGTGCAACACTTTAAAAAACGAAAGTGAAACCTGTTTTTTCCAGCCAAAAATACACAGTCTATGAGCGCAGAAAAGAAAATCACACAAAGCAGCATGTAATTAATTAATACACTGAATTATTAACCCCAACTGTTCAATAAACCCCCCTGAGAGGATATTAACCCTGGATCCTATTAAGGTATAATGGAGCCACACTGTGACCTTGTTATTTTATGTGTAAAAAATTGAAACAATCTTATTTCCAGGAGCCATGCTGTGGAATAGAACACAGCCTCTCAAGTGTGACAGTCTTATAGCAGCGCTCCTAACATGGACATGAGCAGGCAGTGAAACTCGTCAACATGGATTGCTTAGGAGCTGTTAGCAGTAATCTGGATGGTTTCGCAGAAAAACTTTCCCTGCATCTCCAGATTTTACCTAACACTCTCATTGAGAGGTTGACATGACTACTTAAAACTCCAGTCCTATCTCAAAGGGCAGATACCCTTTTTCAGGACTCTTCTGAAACTTCTCTGCCACCTCCTATCATGACAAAAGGCAAAAAATGACTGGGGTAATGCCTACTCCTGGTGACCAGGTGTTGTATTTCCCAACCGTAAGGAATGAAGCCGTGGACTCTCCCTATCTAAGGAAGGAAAAGGGGTTCTCTTAAAAATAGAAAGTACTATGCGCTGCACAATGCAGCTAAATTAGCAACTGATAGCAGAATGTTACAAGTTAAAAGAAAATAGGTTTAAAAAAAGTGTATACACTTAAATATAAAACATCAAATAGATTGACAAACTAGTTAAAAAAAGCATAGTATCCACATATACATAAAATGCGTATACAGGTGGCCCTCGTTTTATAACGGTTCAATTTACACCGTTTCAGAATAACAACATTTTTTCCAGTCATGTGACTGCTATTGAAAAGCATTGAGAAGCAGTGCATTTATTAAAATAGCCAGTAGGTGGAGCTGTCCACTTGTGTTGCAGCAAAGCCAAGCAAGCTGAAATTAATCTGTTTAACCAGACCTGAGCTATCGAGCAGATTTCAAAGGAACAAGATCTTCCTGTCTATAACTCAGTCCAGATTGGAATGCATAGAAAGAACTGTTTGCAGAAAAATGCAAGTGAAGTCTGTGTTGTGTGATTATTTTATTAGGTTTATAATGCTGTTTAGCAAATGTTTTTGTTCATTTAACTTAGTTTAATTATATATTCTGTGTTGTGTGATTATTTTATTAGGTTTATAATGCTGTCTAGCATTTAAAGTCTTAATTTCAAAGCTTTTAAAATAATGTATTGGGTGTTACTTATGACAATTTTGAGAGGGGCCTGGAACCTATCTCCCTTACTTCCCATTGACTTACATTATAAACTGGGTTTCAATTTACAACTATTCCTTCTGGAACCTAACCCCGGCGTAAACTGAGGGCTACCTGTACAATGTTTAAAACAATTGATGCAATAAAAAGGTTTCAATATGAAATCCCATATGATTTCCAGTAATGTGGGAGAGTTTGTTGATGCCAGGAAACGCGTTGCTCTTTTGTTTGTCCTGTCTGGGCTTCCGTAGTTCTGATGTGCAGAGGCGCAAAATTTCAAACGAACGCCAAGTAAAGTGCAAAAGACTACTAACGGAGAAACGGAGGGAGTGTTCTGGAAAGAGCCTACATACTATGGACATCGCTGAACCATTGCCGGTGTAAGTAACACTTGTGACCGTATTGTTTGTTTCCCTTCTGCTGTCTCATTGAAATCTTTGTATTCCAGCGCTCCTGGCATCTACAAACTCTCCCACATTACCGGAAGTCATATGGGATTTCATATTAAAATCTTTTTATTGCATCAGTTGTTTTAAACATTGTATATGTATATGTGGATACTATGCTTTTTTGAGCTAGTTTGTCAATCTATTTGATGTTTTATATTTAAGTGTATACACTGTTTATTAAATCTATTTTCTTTTAACTTGTAACATTCTGCTATCAGTTGCTAATTTAGCTGCATTGTGCAGCGCATAGTACTTTCTCTTTTTAAGAGAACCCCTTTTTTCTTTAACCTTTTGAAGGGGAAAAGGGACCCCCTTTTATTTTGTACTAATTTGTTTTTAGTGACACACCTACAGCGCGAGTATCCTTCTATCTTTACTAATTAGTCTAAATAAAACACAGCACACCCCGTCACTAAGTACAGTTTGTAAAGCAAGAGAATATATATGGGGAACACTCACGTCATTAGAGCACCTCCAGGTGCATTAGGCATAGACTGGAACTTTGCAGTTGCCCAGGCGACGGATATCCAGGTAAAACAGGAACAGCATAAAACAGGCAATTAGCATTGCCCCAATGATCAACATGTGAGAGTGATAAAAGTTAAAAAGATTGGGGGCGGAGCTGGCCGCAGCAAAGATGGCTGCGTAACACCTTAGCTCTGCAAACCAGCTCCACAAATCTGTCTGAAAAGACCCAACTAACTACAGATTAATGCCAAATTTATAGTCGCAAAAGATGTCCTACATCTAGAGACCAGAGGGACCTAGGCAGATCCAACATCGCTGCGCAAATACCGCTGCAGCCACTAACTACGTCTAACACTGAGGCCTCAAACGCACGCTTCATCTACCCGGCGCTGAGAACGGCAGAAGAAAGTGAAAGTCAGCGCGCCATCAACAACGGGGCAGACCGGAGAGCGGTGAGATTGTTTGCCTGAACACAGACACAGTCTTTAACACTTACCCACCGGAACAATATATATCACGCTATAAATAGTGAGCCGTCACTCTATATTTAGGTCAGTCGGTCCCGGTGATATTACAAGCAGGCCACGCAGACTAGGCATAACGGCTCTGGTATACGCAAATCAAATATACATGCATGCTTACATTGGCCCTACTCACAGATCCATCATAGGACTCTCCTAATTGAAATAAAAGGCCGCAACAGAAAGCAACTGTGATTACAGTGTTAGCTGTGCTCAAGATCAGCCCCACTAAACACACTCAGCTAACCACTATACACAACCCTGTGAAAGTCTGATCCTCACTCCATATACAGCAATATAGTGGTATAAGCTCATTTCAGACAATAAGGTGTCACAATCTACCCAAATCAGAAAGGCCAGCTGTGGCCTGTAATACACCTTGTAGAAGAGACTTTATTCAGCAGAACCAAACATCCTGTATACAGCAACAGTCTAACATAAGGGCACTGTTTCTCTGCTCACAGTGGGGCTATTGAGGAGGCAATTGAGTACAGACAGAGGTCACTGAGACAACATGTATGCCAAGCGCTCTTCAAAACCCCATAAACTGTTAAAATCAACTAATCATAAAGACAACCTGGTAGAACAGTTCTTCTCCCCCACAAGCTCTAAGACCTCAGCAAACGAAGAGCACAGAAGATCGCTCTCACAAAAGCAATCAACACCACAAAAAAACATGGAGGAACCAGAAGAAAGCACTCCAGTCCCGAACAACATCCTCTCCACGTTGGCGTCCAAACAGGACATAGCCGACATCATACGCTCATGCATTCGCGAAGAAATTGCCGAAATCAAACAAGATCTGCACTCTGTGAATACCAGAGTGGAGGCACTGGAAGAGTTCTCTGACCATTTACAGGAAGAAATTAACGAAGTTCATGATACAACCACCAATCATACAAAAATGATAGCTGATCTTTATGACAAAATAGAGGACCTTGAGAACCGAAGCAGACGAAAAAACCTTAGAATTCGTGGGGTTCCTGAGTCTGTGTTACCCAAAGACTTTCCAACATATCTCCCGGCACTTTTTGCTCATCTCAAGAATATTCCTCTCTCCACAGACATCCCCTGGGTTAGAGCACATAGAACCCTCAGGCCTAAACCCCCAGACACGGCACCCCCAAGAGACATTATCACTTTGGGGTGAAAGAGGAGCTGCTAAACCTTTCTCGCAAACATCAACCAGTAAAATTCAGAGGTAATGTGCTCCAATTTTACCAGGACCTTTCGCAACGGACTCTCCAAAGGAGAGAGGACTTTGCCCCATTGACAGCACTTCTCCGTCAAAAGAAGATTCTTTATAGATGGGGATTCCCTTTCCATCTATATGTCCTGCATGGCAACAGGAAACTGAATTGCAGATCCCATGAAGATGTCAGCGATTTTTGCTCTGCATTGGAAATAGAGCCGCCAGAGGGCCTAGCGACTGATGATCATTCAGAACCCCCCAGGAAAAAAGCATTGAGAACGGCCCCTGGAGACTGGCAAAAAGTTGCCCCCAGATCTAAGACCCAAACTCTGACTAAGACTCGGGGCACCCTACCCCAGCCTGTGACCTAAGGAGAACTATTCACATGCTGGACTACTTCATAAACTGAATTCAAACCCTACTGCATACTCTGTGAACATCATAAGTGCATGGTGCTCTGGTAAAGTATGGCATATGGTGCTCATTGACTTTTTCTGTGAACAATTGCGTTAATAATGTTTCTAATATGTTGTTTTATAGAGTTTCCTGTTATACAAAAAACAGAATTTATGTTTACCTGATAAATTTCTTTCTCCAACGGTGTGTCCGGTCCACGGCGTCATCCTTACTTGTGGGATATTCTCTTCCCCAACAGGAAATGGCAAAGAGCCCAGCAAAGCTGGTCACATGATCCCTCCTAGGCTCCGCCTACCCCAGTCATTCGACCGACGTTAAGGAGGAATATTTGCATAGGAGAAACCATATGGTACCGTGGTGACTGTAGTTAAAGAAAATAAAATATCAGACCTGATTAAAAAAACCAGGGCGGGCCGTGGACCGGACACACCGTTGGAGAAAGAAATTTATCAGGTAAACATAAATTCTGTTTTCTCCAACATAGGTGTGTCCGGTCCACGGCGTCATCCTTACTTGTGGGAACCAATACCAAAGCTTTAGGACACGGATGAAGGGAGGGAGCAAATCAGGTCACCTAAATGGAAGGCACCACGGCTTGCAAAACCTTTCTCCCAAAAATAGCCTCAGAAGAAGCAAAAGTATCAAACTTGTAAAATTTGGTAAAAGTGTGCAGTGAAGACCAAGTCGCTGCCCTACATATCTGATCAACAGAAGCCTCGTTCTTGAAGGCCCATGTGGAAGCCACAGCCCTAGTGGAATGAGCTGTGATTCTTTCGGGAGGCTGCCGTCCGGCAGTCTCGTAAGCCAATCTGATGATGCTTTTAATCCAAAAAGAGAGAGAGGTAGAAGTTGCTTTTTGACCTCTCCTTTTACCTGAATAAACAACAAACAAGGAAGATGTTTGTCTAAAATCCTTTGTAGCATCTAAATAGAATTTTAGAGCGCGAACAACATCCAAATTGTGCAACAAACGTTCCTTCTTTGAAACTGGTTTTGGACACAGAGAAGGTACGATAATCTCCTGGTTAATGTTTTTGTTAGAAACAACTTTTGGAAGAAAACCAGGTTTAGTACGTAAAACCACCTTATCTGCATGGAACACCAGATAAGGAGGAGAACACTGCAGAGCAGATAATTCTGAGACTCTTCTAGCAGAAGAAATCGCAACTAAAAACAAAACTTTCCAAGATAATAACTTAATATCAACGGAATGTAAGGGTTCAAACGGAACCCCCTGAAGAACTGAAAGAACTAAATTGAGACTCCAAGGAGGAGTCAAAGGTTTGTAAACAGGCTTGATTCTAACCAGAGCCTGAACAAAGGCTTGAACATCTGGCACAGCTGCCAGCTTTTTGTGAAGTAATACCGACAAGGCAGAAATCTGTCCCTTCAGGGAACTTGCAGATAATCCTTTTTCCAATCCTTCTTGAAGGAAGGATAGAATCCTAGGAATCTTAACCTTGTCCCAAGGGAATCCTTTAGATTCACACCAACAGATATATTTTTTCCAAATTTTGTGGTAAATCTTTCTAGTCACAGGCTTTCTGGCCTGAACAAGAGTATCGATAACAGAATCTGAGAATCCTCGCTTCGATAAAATCAAGCGTTCAATCTCCAAGCAGTCAGCTGGAGTGAAACCAGATTCGGATGTTCGAACGGACCCTGAACAAGAAGGTCTCGTCTCAAAGGTAGCTTCCAAGGTGGAGCCGATGACATATTCACCAGATCTGCATACCAAGTCCTGCGTGGCCACGCAGGAGCTATCAAGATCACCGACGCCCTCTCCTGCTTGATCCTGGCTATCAGCCTGGGGATGAGAGGAAATGGCGGGAACACATAAGCTAGTTTGAAGGTCCAAGGTGCTACTAGTGCATCCACTAGAGCCGCCTTGGGATCCCTGGATCTGGCCCCGTAGCAAGGAACTTTGAAGATCTGACGAGAGGCCATCAGATCCATGTCTGGAATGCCCCACAGGTGAGTGACTTGGGCAAAGATTTCCGGATGGAGTTCCCACTCCCCCGGATGCAATGTCTGCCGACTCAGAAAATCCGCTTCCCAATTTTCCACTCCTGGGATGTGGATAGCAGACAGGTGGCAGGAGTGAGACTCCGCCCAAAGAATAATTTTGGTTACTTCTTCCATCGCTAGGGAACTCCTTGTTCCCCCCTGATGGTTGATGTACGCAACAGTCGTCATGTTGTCTGATTGAAACCGTATGAACCTGGTCCTCGCAAGCTGGGGCCAGGCCTGGAGAGCATTGAATATCGCTCTCAGTTCCAGAATATTTATCGGTAGAAGAGATTCTTCCCGAGACCAAAGACCCTGAGCTTTCAGGGATCCCCAGACCGCGCCCCAGCCTATCAGACTGGCGTCGGTCGTGACAATGACCCACTCTGGTCTGTGGAACATCATCCCTTGAGACAGATTGTCCAGGGACAGCCACCAACGGAGTGAGTCTCTGGTCCTCTGATTTACTTGTATCTTCGGAGACAAGTCTGTATAGTCCCCATTCCACTGACTGAGCATGCACAGTTGTAATGGTCTTAGATGAATGCGCGCAAAAGGAACTATGTCCATCGCCGCCACCATCAACCCGATCACTTCCATGCACTGAGCTATGGAAGGAAGAGGAACGGAATGAAGTATCCGACAAGAGTCCAGAAGCTTTGTTTTTCTGGCCTCTGTTAGAAAGATCCTCATTTCTAAGGAGTCTATAATTGTTCCCAAGAAGGGAACCCTTGTTGACGGGGATAGAGAACTCTTTTCCACGTTCACTTTCCAGCCGTGAGATCTGAGAAAGGCCAGGACAATGTCCGTGTGAGCCTTTGCTTGAGGAAGGGACGACGCTTGAATCAGAATGTCGTCCAGGTAAGGTACTACTGCAATGCCCCTTGGTCTTAGCACCGCTAGAAGGGACCCTAGTACCTTTGTGAAAATCCTTGGAGCAGTGGCTAATCCGAAAGGAAGCGCCACGAACTGGTAATGTTTGTCCAGGAATGCAAACCTTAGGAACCGATGATGTTCCTTGTGGATAGGAATATGTAGATACGCATCCTTTAAATCCACCGTGGTCATGAATTGACCTTCCTGGATGGAAGGAAGGATAGTTCGAATGGTTTCCATCTTGAACGATGGGACCTTGAGAAATTTGTTTAAGATCTTGAGATCTAGGATTGGTCTGAACGTTCCCTCTTTTTTGGGAACTATGAACAGATTGGAGTAGAACCCCATCCCTTGTTCTCTTAATGGAACAGGATGAATCACTCCCATTTTTAACAGGTCTTCTACACAATGTAAGAACGCCTGTCTTTTTATGTGGTCTGAAGACAACTGCGACCTGTGGAACCTCCCCCTTGGGGGAAGTCCCTTGAATTCCAGAAGATAACCCTGGGAGACTATTTCTAGCGCCCAAGGATCCAGAACATCTCTTGCCCAAGCCTGAGCGAAGAGAGAGAGTCTGCCCCCCACCAGATCCGGTCCCGGATCGGGGGCCAATATTTCATGCTGTCTTGGTAGCAGTGGCAGGTTTCTTGGCCTGCTTTCCCTTGTTCCAGCCTTGCATTGGTCTCCAAGCTGGCTTGGCCTGAGAAGTATTACCCTCTTGCTTAGAGGACGTAGCACCTTGGGCTGGTCCGTTTTTACGAAAGGGACGAAAATTAGGTCTATTTTTTGCCTTGAAAGGCCGATCCTGAGGAAGGGCGTGGCCCTTACCCCCAGTGATATCAGAGATAATCTCTTTCAAGTCAGGACCAAACAGCGTTTTCCCCTTGAAAGGAATGTTTAGTAGCTTGTTCTTGGAAGACGCATCAGCCGACCAAGATTTCAACCAAAGCGCTCTGCGCGCCACAATAGCAAACCCAGAGTTCTTAGCCGCTAACTTAGCCAATTGCAAAGAGGCGTCTAGAGTGAAAGAATTAGCCAATTTGAGAGCATTGATTCTGTCCATAATCTCCTCATAAGGAGGAGAGTCACTATCGAGCACCTTAAGCAGTTCATCAAACCAGAAATATGCGGCTGTAGTGACAGGGACAATGCATGAAATGGGTTGTAGAAGGTAACCCTGCTGAACAAACATCTTTTTAAGCAAACCTTCTAATTTTTTATCCATAGGATCTTTGAAAGCACAACTATCCTCTATGGGAATAGTGGTGCGTTTGTTTAAAGTAGAAACCGCTCCCTCGACCTTGGGGACTGACTGCCATAAGTCCTTTCTGGGGTCGACCATAGGAAACAATTTTTTAAATATGGGGGGAGGGACGAAAGGAATACCGGGCCTTTCCCATTCTTTATTAACAATGTCCGCCACCCGCTTGGGTATAGGAAAAGCTTCTGGGAGCCCCGGCACCTCTAGGAACTTGTCCATTTTACATAGTTTCTCTGGGATGACTAAATTTTCACAATCATCCAGAGTGGATAATACCTCCTTAAGCAAAATGCGGAGATGTTCCAATTTAAATTTAAATGTAATCACATCAGATTCAGCCTGCTGAGAAATGTTCCCTAAATCAGTAATTTCTCCCTCAGACAAAACCTCCCTGGCCCCCTCAGATTGGGTTAGGGGCCCTTCAGAGATATTAATATCAGCGTCGTCATGCTCTTCAGTAACTAAAACAGAGCAGCCACGCTTACTCTGACAAGGGTTCATTTTGGCTAAAATGTTTTTGACAGAATTATCCATTACAGCCGTTAATTGTTGCATAGTAAGGAGTATTGGCGCGCTAGATGTACTAGGGGCCTCCTGAGTGGGCAAGACTCGTGTAGACGAAGGAGGGAATGATGCAGTACCATGCTTACTCCCCTCACTTGAGGAATCATCTTGGGCATCATTGTCATTATCACATAAATCACATTTATTTAAATGAATAGGAATTCTGGCTTCCCCACATTCAGAACACAGTCTATCTGGTAGTTCAGACATGTTAAACAGGCATAAACTTGATAAGAAAGTACAAAAAACGTTTTAAAATAAAACCGTTACTGTCACTTTAAATTTTAAACTGAACACACTTTATTACTGCAATTGCGAAAAAACATGAAGGAATTGTTCAAAATTCACCAAATTTTCACCACAGCGTCTTAAAGCCTTGAAAATATTGCACACCAATTTTGGAAGCTTTAACCCTTAAAATAACGGAACCGGAGCCGTTTTAAGCTTTAAACCCCTTTACAGTCCCTGGTATCTGCTTTGCTGAGACCCAACCAAACCCAAAGGGGAATACGATACCAAATGACGCCTTCAGAAGTCTTTTATAAGTATCAGAGCTCCTCTCACATGCGACTGCATGCCATGCCTCTCAAAAACAAGTGCGCAACACCGGCGCGAAAATGAGACTCTGCCTATGCTTTGGGAAAGCCCCTAAAGAATAAGGTGTCTAAAACAGTGCCTGCCGATATTATTAAATCAAAATACCCAGAATAAATGATTCCTCAAGGCTAAATAAGTGTTAATATCAATCGATTTAGCCCAAAAAAAGTCTACAGTTTAAATAAGCCCTTGTGAAGCCCTTATTTACAATCGTAATAAACATGGCTTACCGGATCCCATAGGGAAAATGACAGCTTCCAGCATTACATCGTCTTGTTAGAATGTGTCATACCTCAAGCAGCAAGGGACTGCAAACTGTTCCCCCAACTGAAGTTAATTGCTCTCAACAGTCCTGTGTGGAACAGCCATGGATTTTAGTTACGGTTGCTAAAATCATTTTCCTCATACAAACAGAATTCTTCATCTCTTTTCTGTTTCTGAGTAAATAGTACGTACCAGCACTATTTGAAAATAACAAACTCTTGATTGAATAATGAAAAACTACAGTTAAACACTAAAAAACTCTAAGCCATCTCCGTGGAGATGTTGCCTGTACAACGGCAAAGAGAATGACTGGGGTAGGCGGAGCCTAGGAGGGATCATGTGACCAGCTTTGCTGGGCTCTTTGCCATTTCCTGTTGGGGAAGAGAATATCCCACAAGTAAGGATGACGCCGTGGACCGGACACACCTATGTTGGAGAAAGTTAATTATACTATCCCCTAGAAACTGAACCCTTATTCATTTTTAAAAAAAGGGAATCTGAGGCACCATTGCTATAAGAGCTACATCTAACCCAATAATGATACTATGCCAAGCGCTCAGATGAAAGGGTCAGTTTATTTCAGACACTTTTTAGATCCTTTTACAATAAAATATATATTTGTTATAAGGAGCTGGTTCATAGCCCCTCATGAACCAGAAAAGTCGCATGACATTACGTAATTTAAGATATTCTTTATCAATATTTGATTTATGCTACCTGTTTATTTTTTTTTCTTATTCTGTTTTGTACGTTACTGCTACACATTGGAGGCATGGGTGTGGGGATCTGCTTGGAGCTCCATACATAACTAGAAACTATAATGACAGAGAATACTTTCATCCTCATAACCACTCTAATAGATATCTTTTCCCGGACTAGCTATGACCACTAAAAATAGAACAATCACATTAATTAGTCAAAACACCAGGGGTCTAAATTCAGCACAAAAACGCTCCTTAGCTATGAAAGACCTCCACAGGAAGGGTGGTGATGTCCTTTTTTTACAGGAGACCCACTTTTTAAAATCAAAAGAACCTAAATACTTGGAAGACATTACACACAATGCTTCCATAGTTCATATGACCATAAGCGTAGTGGCGTAAGCATTTTGATAAGCAAGAACATTTCTTTCACTCCCATACAATCACACGCTGACACGGAGGGTAGGTTTCTCTGCGTCACGGGCCTGCTATTTGGCACCCCGGTGACATTGGTCAATCTATATGCTCCCAATACCAAACAGCTCTCATTTTTCAGAAAAGTTTTCGCACAGGTACTAGACTACACAATTGGAGCACTCTACATAGGTGGGGACTTTAATATCCCTCGTCAACCAAACTTAGATACCACTAACCCCAAGCCCGCAACACCTAAACATGTAACTAAACAATTATGGAGACTGATGTATGAACAAACTCTGTTCGACATTTGGAGAAGAAGAGGGACTATTCCTTCTTCTCTTCCCCACACCGCACATATAGCAGAATCGATTACCAACTTACCAACCAAAGGGGACTTACTAACGTACTATCCTCTAAACTCTCACATACTGTATGGTCTGACCACTCCGCAGTACTCACTAGGCTCGACTGTCCCTCCGCACCACAAAGCACATATCAGTGGAAACTAGAGGATAATTTACTAAAGTGCCCCGACCTCAATAGCAAAATTGAAAAATTGCTTCCAGAATACTTTCAATTTAATTCACTACCTGAAACAGATCCCTTGATAGTATGGGAGGCCCACAAGTGCTTCATGAGGGGAGAACTTATAAAGTACCAAGCACACATTAAACAGAAAACAAGATTATTATACAAATCATCCACCGATCTCTTATCCAAGTTAGAATATGAACATAAACGAAACCCCACATCCCCACAAATTCTCGCAGAACTCGTACAAGCTAGAAGGGTAGTACATGATCAATTAATAAAGGAGGCTAACACTTTGGCTTTAAAAACTAAACAAAAGTTCTACTTTGAAAGCAATAGAGCAGGAAAGCTCCTTGCACGCTCCCTCAAACTGAAAAAACTCAAAACCTTCATACATGAAGTAAAAACCCCCTTGAATGTGAAGGTACACACTACACCAGAAATCCTGTCCCAGTTCCTAACATACTACTCCCAACTTTACAACCTCCCAAAGGAAAATAGTCATCCCGTAGATACGCCACAATTGATCAACACGTACTTAGCAGACTCCCTATTGCCCCAACTGTCAGAAACACAGGCAGCAGAACTGGAAGTTCCCTTTTCTGCAACGGAAATACTTTCAGCCCTTAAACAACTCCCCACTGGCAAAAGCCCAGGACCAGACGGCTTCACCGTCTCATATTATAAAAAGTATGCACATATCTTATTACCACATTTGTGCAACATTTACAATACGGTCGACCAGACACACCCATTCCTACCCTCAATGCTGGAAGCACATGTCACAGTAATCCCCAAACCCGGGAAATCACCAGATACCCCCTCAAACTTCCGTCCCATTTCATTATTGAACGTGGACGTGAAGCTATTTGCGAAACTAATAGCCATCAGAATGAATAGATTCCTACCCCAACTAATTCACTTAAACCAGGTGGGCTTCGTACCCCAAAGGGAAGCGAGAGACAACACCATTAAGGTTCTCAATTTATTAGAGTACACACAAGCACTTAATATCCCAACAGTTTTTCTAGCTGTCGACGCCGAAAAGGCGTTCGACAGGCTGGATTGGACGTTCCTGAAACTTGTTCTAAATAGGTATGGTATAGGGGAAAAACTCAAAGAAAATTTTTGCCCTATATCAAATGCCAACAGCCCGTATTAAGTTAAATGACTCTCTGTCTGAACCCTTCCGGATTTCAAACGGAACAAGACAGGGCTGCCCCCTATCCCCCTTATTATTTATCCTTGCCATGGAGGTTTTAGCCTCAAGAGTTAGGGAAAATACAGATATACAAGGGATTCAGATAAACAACACAGAATACAAGTTAACACTATATGCTGATGATATCCTCTTCTTGCTCACCTCCCCCCTACAGTCTCTCTCGTCACTACTCCCTGAGATTGAGACATATAGTACATATTCCAACTTTAAAATAAACATATCAAAATCCGAGTTTCTTGGCATAAGGATCACAGACCAAGTAAACACCCAGATCACATCACAATTTCAATTTACATCTAAAAACATCTCGATCAAATACTTGGGGATACACATAACGAAATCCAGAGATTGTTTATACCAACTAAACCACCTCCACCTTCTAGAATCTATTAGATTGGAGTTAAAATCTTGGCAGGGTAAAAGTCTCTCATGGTTGGGGAGGATACAAGCTTTTAAAATGAGTACGCTACCCAAGCTCCTGTACCTGTTTCAGACTATCCCCATCCAACCCCCACCACATTACATCAACACCGTACAAAAAATTGTTAACACCTTCATTTGGGCACACAAACGCCCTAGAATAGCAAAACCGGTTCTTTATAGAAGCAGAGATAACGGAGGCCTCGGGGTACCCAATCTCTTACTCTACCAGCAAGCAGCCCAACTCATCAGGGTGATTGACTGGTGCAAGAACACACCGAACAAGGAATGGGTCAAATTGGAACACGACCTAGCGGGCTCACAAAGCTTAGGAGCTATGTGCTGGACACATAGACAACATAGAGATAGTCTTACATTCACTTCCCCACTGGTATTAGATACACTAACTACATGGGACAGTCTTACCAGATCTCAGAGGAATATATCCACAATCCCCTCACCCTTGACTCCCTTATGTCACAACCACAACTACCCTCCACTTAGACACCTATGGGCGAAGGGCTCATACTCTATCACAGCAGGCCTACCTATATGCACAGTGCTAGATCAGGGGAATATCTTAACAAAAGCATCTTTGGAAGAAAAAAATATAACACTTTAATAGATGGTTCGAATATCTCCAACTATCACATTTCCTCGCACACCACAAAGATAAGCCCAACCTTACTCGGAACCTTAACCCCTTCGAGCAACTGTGCCACTCACCGCAAGTAACGAGAGGATCACTATCCATGACATATAAAATTCTAACAACCTTACATTCGACAAACCTACCATCATACACTAGGGTTTGGGAGACGGAGATGAATACCACGATATCCCCAAATACATGGAACACCATCTTCCAACAGATGGGCAAGGCACCCTCATCAATGGGAATAACTGAGACAAACATGAAGCTGTTAGGGAGATGGTACTTATACCCAAGCAGATTAGCAAAAATCTTTCAACACTCTGACCCCCTCTGTTGGAGAAATTGCAAACAGACAGGAACACTATTACACATTTGGTGGGAGTGTCCTATACTCCTGCCATACTGGAAAGAGATACATGGGGAAATTCAGAAAGTTCTTTCACAGACAATCCCTTTCGACCCTTTAACATTATTATTTAACAACCCTCCAAAGATTAAGTGAAAATATAAAGCCACCCTATTTTACATCATGTTCAGTAGTGCAAAACAACTAATCCCAAGACTGTGGAAACAGTGTAGGATCCCGTCCAAACAGGACTGGTCCCAAAACGTCACACTTCTCCTGTCTCTAGAGAGGTATCATTACCTCAAAACCGAAAGAATGGACTTCTATTGCGCCATGTCCCTATACTGGGAAACATACATCCACACTGATACAGCAATAACCCCTGGTTAAACAATCCCAAATGGACACTAACATATAAATCAATCCACCGAAACTTCAAGAATCTATTGGCCACTACCTTTCCCCAAGTCACATTTAAGCATACCCAGCCCTACCTATCTCTGCTTTTACTTATTACCATTAGCACCTCTGGGGTTTTATTTCACCACACTCACCAAAGAACTTGTACACAATCTATACAGCCACAAAAAAGGAGTAGTTTCTTGACATTTGTTCTCCTATAGCTCAGAACAATCTCAAACCCCTAAGAAATGCATCCAGATATAACTGAATTAACATAAACCATCTAGCAAACACAGAACACAACAAGCTAGGAGTGCCCCCATGCCCAGCCACCTTAAAAGACAATATGTATAGAATTTTGTACTTGAAATAACATTTTCAGACTCAAGCAATGTGTAGCAATGTTTATAGGTTTTTGTGTTATTAAAATTAGAAGTTTTGTTATGAATAAATAAGAAGAAAATACTGCAAGCTTAAAAAAAAAAAAACTCTAAAGAGACATTGAGAACTTGATTATGTTGGACACATGATGAGTCACACTTGAATGCCGCCTGTAATACTTACCATTTATTTATCCCTGTATGTTCTATGCTGAATGTCTCTTTACTCATTTGTATAACAACTTTTTTTTATTCTTCAATAAAGTTTGTTTTAAAAAAAAAAAAAAAAGTTAAAAAGATTTTATTAAAAACAAAAGCAACATATTTTGTTACATGTATATATTTGAATAATGTTTGAACATAGGATACCAAAAGAAAGAGGAAAATTTGATATTCGCAGTATAATTAGATTTTTTTATTTTTTTTTTAAAAAGGGACATGAAACCCAAATTCTCTTTCATGAATACAGAGTATACAATTTTGAACAACCTTCCAATTCTATTTGCTTTGTTCTCTTGTTTACAAAATCATACCTAGAGCTAGCTGCTGACAAAGGATAGCAAGATAATAAAACTAAAAATTTGATAAAAGTCAATTTGAAAGTTGTTTAAAATTGTATGCTCTATCTGAATCATGAAAGAAGAAAAAAGATTGGGTTTCATGCCCCTTTAATTGTTGAATGATTTGTTTGAATTTAAAGGTAACAAATTCCTTATTTATGAATGTAAGGCCTTTATGTAAGATCAGTACAGTAAAATTGTGTTCTGTAAACTTATTTTCATAAAAAAAAATTATAAGGTTTAACTGTTGCTTTCAAATGAGTGATACTATTTGGCACACATTTAGCTGAGCAATGCAATGGAAACTGTAAAGGTACTATATATATATATATATATATATATATATATATATATATATATATATATATATATATATATATATATAAAATGATCATGAACTTTGCGGACAAGTGGAGTGGAAAATAACTTACACATTTTCAGAACTGAATGTACCTGTTTTTATTTTATACTTGCAAAAATACATCAGTAGAAACATTTCTTTTATTTTTTTCCAGTAATAAAGGAGTATACAGAGTTTATTAACAGTTTGTTTTTAACTTGCAAACCTTTAGACTTTAATATCTATACAAAATCAGCAGTTCTGATTTAAAATTACTGTACAAATAAGAAAAAAATCTTATTAAAGGCACAAAGAAACATCAAAAAAAAAAAAAATCAAAAACATCACAGGTCTTAGCGCAGCCAATAAAAAATGGCCTTGTAACAAAATAGAGTAAATAAACTTTATTCCCATTTCTATTTAAGTTAGCAAAAGGAACCAGATACTTACAGCTCAAACTCTTGTATAGCAAGAAGGAAAACTGTTCACTTGGGAAACTTAGTTTTGTTTTTCCTATGAACTTACAGAGATAATCACTACAAAGTTTGCAATAACCATTTCCTTTGTATACTACCCCAACTTCCGCTAATATACTGTATGTCCTCTAAGCTTTCCTTAAAATAATTTAGGAATGACAGTGCGGCAATTTGTCGCAGACGACTGCAGCATATGAAAGGAATGGTTACAAGCTGGTAGGGAGATGGTGAATGCGGAACTTTGTGAACATACTTAAAGGGACATAATACCCACATGCTAAAATCACTTGAAAGTTATACAGCATAACTAAAAAGCCGACAAGAAAATATCACCTGAATATCTCTATGTGGAAGATATTTTACCTCAAAATGTCTTCAGCTTACAAGAGTAAGTGCTCTGGTAACAGTTATACTTCAGCTACTGTCCAGCTATAAGTTGAGAAAAATAAAAAAACACCAATAGCCAATCAGCGTCAGCAGTGCTGAAGTCATGCTATGCTTTGATCTCATGAGATTTCATAGTAAACTCTGTTAAACTGAATAGGGAAATAACATAACTGTGCCTGTACATGCCAGATGTACGCTCCCTTGCAAGTCCTGGGACTAGTATCTCTTTATATTTGGGTGTGAATACTTAGGAAATTGAGGTAAAATAACTTCCTTTTTTACATAGAAATGTTCAGGTGATATTTTCTAGTCAGCTTTTTACAGCTATGCTGCATCACTTTCAAGTGTTTCAACATTTGGGTATCATGTTCTTTTAACTTGCAGTCTGAATAGTTTTTAACCAATACAAAACATTACAAATGTGGAGTCCACAATAGTGGTAGCAAATATACTTATTTTGTATGGGAAATGATGCTGTTGATAGGCACTTACAATCTGCTTATTTTATTTTTCGCCACCAAAACAAACGTGTGACCTATAACTTAATGAATGTGACTGCTGATGCATATGATAAAGTGTCGTTCAAAAAGAGAGCTCTTACAGGAAATGCCTACAACCAAAATTGTATATTGTCAACAGTAAATGTAGGAATGAGAAGACTTTAAGGTCCAGATGTTCTATGAAAGATCAAGGCTTGACACTGCCAAGAAAACGCAACCAAAGAGAGAAAAAAAAAAGCGATAGATGACAAACCAGATGAGACTAAGAAGAAAAAATGTTTCCCACAAAAACCTTTGAAAGACAAAGCAAAAAACTCACCCTCTGGAATGCAGACTATTCACAACTTTATCAGGAGTATGTTTACAGATTTCCAATGTAATGCAGGATAAAAATACTTCAGTTAGTATCTTTATTAAAGTTTGCTTAGTGTCCCTGGTGTGTGCTTAGCCCATACAAAACACTTAAAGTGAATGTAAAGTTTCATCAAGTAGTGCCCGGTTTTTAAAAATACTATTAAAAACAGGGGCACTTTCATTGATGAAACTTTACATTGCACCATATTTGTAGAAATACCTCTTCATCTTGAAAGCCGCTCCAGCGCTTCGCCAGCCCGTCGCAAGCCTCTTCCTATGTCAGAAATGACGATTCCGGCCTTCCTCCAATCACGGCGTTGCTTTAGGCAATGCTTCCCCGGGGGGAAGCCGTGATTGGAGGATGCCGGAATCGGCATTGCTTACATAGGAAGAGGCTTTCGACGAGCTGCCGAAACGCTGGATCGGCTATCAAGACGAAGAGGTAAGTATTTCTACAAAATATGGTGCAATGTAAAGTTTCATCAATGAAAGTGCCCCTCTTTTTAATAGTATTTTTAAAAACCGGCAATACTTGATAAAACTTTACATTCACTTTAAGATGTTGAGAGATGTTTTTTGAAATTATAAGTTTTATATCAAATTTTTTGTTTTACGGTTTGCAAAAAATAAATAAATCCTGTTTTCCATTCAGAACAAGGGGCCGATTCTGTTTTTGTTGTTACAGAATACAAACACAAGATTAAATAAATGCTTTTAGTAAAGTGTGTACATGCTACCTGGGGAAACTATCTATTTTATCCCCATTTTACAATCAGAAGCCTTCAAACATTACAACTTAATCAGGAAAAAAAATTGGTCTATTGTAAGCAATTTCATATACCTTTCCATGTTTTGTAGAAGAAAAGTAGGCATTAAAAAGGGACAGTAAAATCAAAATTAAACGTTGATGATTGAGATAGAGTATGCCATTTTAAACAATTTTCCAGTTTTCTTTGGTTATCAAACTTGCTTCATTCTCTTGGTATCTTATTGAAGAAAAAAATTTGGTAGGCTCATAAGAGCTCAGGAGTGTGCACATTTGGCAGCAGTGTTTTGCAACATTGTTTAGAGTACTAAAGACACATGCACACTCCTGAGCTCTTATGAGCCTACCTGGTTTTTCTCTTCAATAAAAGATGCCAAGAGAACAAAGCAAATTTGACAGAAGTAAATTGGAAAGTTATTTAAAATTGCATGCTCTATCTGAATCATGAAAGTTTAATTTTGACTTTACTGTTCCTTTAAAAATGTAAATCAGATATTTAAGCTAATATTGAAAATAATCTGAGCTGTATACCAAGATGTTAAACCAAAATTACTTTACCAAGCCTGCATTTTGTTAACAGAAAAAAAAAAAATCATAAAATGTATTTTGTTGAATAGAAAAATAACTTTACAAATAAAATGTTAATAAAAAAATCCAGTTTCTGGCAATATTAAACATCCTTTTTTACATCAAATATTAGGTATTTCTGCTATCTACAATGTAATTATAAAAGAACTCAATTTGATTCTTTTGATATTTAAAGGGACAGTCTAGTCAAAATTAAACTTTCATGATTCAGATAGGGCATGTCATTTTAAACAACTTTCCAATTTACTTCTATTATCTAATTTGCTAAATTTTTTAGATATCCTTTGTTGAAGAAATAGCAATACACATGCGTGAGCCAATCAAACGAGGCCTCTATGTGCAGCAACCAATAAGCAGCTGAGCATATCTAGATATGCTTTTCAGCAAGTGATATCAAGAGAATGAAGCAAATTAGATAATAGAAGTAATTTAGAAAGTTGTTTAAAATTACATGCACTTTCTAAGTCACGAAAGAAAAAAAAAAAAAACAACGTGGGTTTGATGTCCCTTTAAGAGTTTTGTATATATAAATACCATAAACCCCCTGCTGTGGCATTTAAGTAAAGACCATAGCATAAAGACACAGTCAATTTGTCTTTGTCAGCAAATTATTTGCTCTGCTATCTGCAGTTGGAACGTTCAATAAATACTGCTGTGCATTCTTAAGTTAATTAGGACCATTTTGTGAAATATGTTACCTAAATGAATACAAAAGGTAAACAAAAACACAATTAACATAAAATGGTTCTGACCAGACTATCATGGGCGAAGGTGTGAAATATGGATATTATCCAAATGCAAATACTTTGAATGCAATCACCACATATTTTAGCTTCTAAACAATTTAACACCTCAAACCTTCAGTCTCACTAAAAGCAGTTGTTGACATAAAAGGCTGTTATGCCTAACAATTGAGGCTAGTTAGGTAAGAGTGGATCCATGAAAGGCACTTTATAAGCACTTTTATAACATCCTTTTTTCTTTAAACTACTAAAACGGAAAGATCTTTCCCATAGGATGTCCTATACCAACATTTAAACATAAATAAGTACATTTACAAGACTTCCCAGAGCACAAAATACTAGTTTTTTTGTGTATGCTCCACATCATTATACATTATAATAATTAAGCTCTGTAAAATTAAGCCAAAATAGTGCAGTTTTTTTTTTATCTTAGCTTATCTAGATGTTGAAAGCTTAGCTTCCAATATAGTTATCAGTTATGCTACAGTCTTTACGGACACAGGGCAAGTTAACATAGTGACCTATATATTTTTGCACGCTGCAGGTAACTTCCTCAAAAATATTGTTACTGGAAGAGGGTCTCAATAGTTAAACAACTCATATTGCAACACTTTTCACACCAAAATATAATGGTGCAAATTATGCATTTATTGGGTCAGACAAAGAAAAAAAAAATTTTCTAACACTATAAATTTTACACAGGGACAAAAAAGTATGAAATCTGAAACATGTTCAGCTGATCTATTATATGGCTCCAGAGATGGCTAGTTTGGCACAGGTTCCACGGACATTCAGTATGCAAATGTTGCAACTATAGTAATGTCACCTCATACATCAAATAACTTTATCAAGTTTTCTTTAACATGCTCAGAAAACAGCCTTTCTAATTGTTTTATCATTTATAAATGTGGATTGCAGCTTGGGATTTGTATACACTATACTAAAAACATGGTGCCTTTATGTCATTTGTATGATCTTAACACCATAACACTTGCTAGCTTGAGAACTGTTGCAATATTTCAGTGAGATCTTGATTTTTTTTATTCATTATATTTTACTCAAGAATTTCTGTCAAAGTTTTTGGCCAATTCCATAAAAAAAAAAAAAAAAAAAAAAAAATTGTCTACCTCTGGCCAATGCATTGCGAAACTGATTAGCGAACCTAAGAAAACCCATTACAGCGTGACTTAATAGCACAACATGTTTTGAGGGACTAAACCAAAATAAACCTAAAAACGTACATGTGTACAGACCTTGTTCATATGTAAGATTAACATGGCACTGCTGAATCGTATTCATTTTGCCATGACAACCAGCGGCTCTCTTATCAGCATGTTGACATTTGGCTACTGGTTTATCAAGAGGCTTAAAGTTCCAATAAAAAAAAATCCTTTAATCTCTAACACAGTCATTAAGTCCCAGCTTCTAGAGCTTAGTAGATAAAATCTCCAGGTATTTCTTGCAATATGGGCTCCTCAAACTTAAAGCGTTTGGTAATGGCCGTAGATTCAGTCTGTTTCTCCATTTCAGTTTGTCTGCACTGTCCCAAAGTATAAGAAGCCATTACAATCAGCTCCTCAGTCACAGTCTGTTCCTCTAGCCCTTGCTGGGTTGTGCTGGCTTCAGCAGAATGATCAGGGTTAAAGTCCTCCTCCTCTTCTTGGATTGCAGAGTTGTTTTCCTGTGCTGCATTCATAGCGCTACCAAATGGGTCTGGAAGGTCACCATGAGCTAACCAAGGATGCTGAAGACATTCCTCTGCTGTTGCTCGGCCTCTGACAAACAAAGGAAATGAGCTATTAGTTAAGTATTTAATTGTATAGATTATTTTTGGGGGGGGGGGGGGGGTGTTGGGGGAAATCAGAGTTTTTGCAAAAAACCCCACAAAACTATACAGTGCTGTAAGATTTGCTGTATTCTTGTCATGTACCTCTCTCCTCTAGGGACAGGACTACCTAATTTGTAAAGGAACTGAAAGAGACTTGCATCCCTGAATCATAAAAATGTGATACTGCAGGGTATCGACTACTTTGGGCTCGATTTTTCAATCAAGGGCAGAGAGGGGCGTAGATATTTGCCCCTGTCCGCCCCAGCTCTCATCTGACGGGCAGCAACCAGCTGCCCAAATTTAACATTACACACAAGTGCTATATTGCGCTTGCGTGCAACCCCGCCCCTGTCCACACACAGCCAATCACGTGCAGGCAGGAGCTGTCCATCTACCGGGGACATTGAAATTCTCCACCTAAGAGAAGAGGGTAGGAAAGCAGCCGCCTGATGACCGCTGCTTGATAAATACTGACTGCAGATTCTCTTGTGAGAACCTGCAGTCGAAGGTAGGAGAAGGGCTTGAAAAATAGAGTGCTTTACAAGTACTCTGCGCAGTGACTTGGCTCTGTTCACAGAGCTCATTTTTATTAATATATCTAAAATGTAGCTTCTAGTGTTTACAGCTTATGTTGTTCAGTAAATCTGAATAAGACCGCTAAGCACAGACATGCAGGTATAATTAACTCTCTATGCACCAAAGTTCTTTACGTGCCATCACAAGGTATTTGGAAAATGCAGAATACTCAGAGATATGAAACCTAATTTGCAATTTACGTCTTATCAAATTTGCTTAGTTCCCATGGTATTCTTTGTTGAAGAGATACCTAGGTAGGTTTCCCGAGCACTACATGGCAGGAAATAGTGCTGCCACCAAGTGCTTTTGCAAATGGGTAACATTCTGGCAAAACTCCTGCCATAAAGTGCTCCAGACACATTCACGCTCCTGAGAAAAAGTCACTGCTTTTCAACAAAAGATACCCAGAGAACAAAGAAATTTTAATAGAAGTAAATTGCAGACATTTGTTTCAGACGCAATTTTTATTACGAATATTCGAGGAAATTAGTTTTCCCTGAATACTTGTTCCCTGCACTATTCAGTTTTTGTTTAATTTAAAATTAAATGAAAATCTAATTTTCATTAAAAACAAATGTAAATGTTTCGAAGCTACAGGTGAAAAGTTAAACTGTAGCTACATACTTACCCTAATGCGCTCCGGAGAGCGAGCTAACCCAATCGTCTTTTGCTTAGTCATTCAGCTCCATGGACCTGCGCTAACTTTAGTGACCTAAGCCTTCTGTTAGTGGGGCCAGAGGATCGGGTTGACACACTCTCCAGAGCGCATTAAGGTAAGTATGAAGCCTTAACAATCTATTTAAAAGGAAACCAACACCGACAAATTGTGTCAGTATTTTGTAGTTTTCTTTAAACTTCATTGGTGCATTCATTCGGATATTTATTTTATGAATAACCGATTTCCAGTACGAATGTACATTTGCACAAAAACTAACTGATTCTGGTGCAAGATCTGTGCAAGTCAAGATCTGTGCAAGTCAAGATCTGTGCAAGTCAAGATCTGTGCAAGTCAAGATCTTAACGTGGTGATCTTGCACCAGAATCAACCTGGCTCCAAAAAGTGCTGAATAGCGCTTACTTCTGCATTCAGATTCTAACAAAGATCTGAACGCAACAAGTCTAATATTCAGTGCAGACTACCCCTTTAAGCCTTCATTACAAACCATCTTCTTAAAGGGCCACTAAACCCAAAATCTTTCTTTCATGATTCAGATAGAGAATATAAATTTAAACATTACAATTTACTTCTATTATTTATTTTGCTTCATTTTTTAGATATCCTTAGTTGAAGAAAAAGCAATGCACATGGTGAGCCAATCACACAAGGCTTCTATGTGCAGCAACCAATCAGCAGCTACTGAGCATATCTAGATATGCTTTCCAGCAAAGAATATCAAGAGAATAAAACAAATTAGATAAAATAAGTAAATTAGAAAGATGTTTAAAATTGCATTCTCTTTCTAAATCATGAAAGAAAAAAATGTGGGTGTCATGTCCCTTTAACTAAGATTAGATTCAAGAAGTCTTAACAGATTTAAAGGGAAAGTAAACACCTTGGAATTACAAGACATTTCAGTATAAAATAAATTATCATATTTACTGTTTTTCAATAGCCAGACTCCACCCACAATTTGCCTAATTTGGAGGAGCCACTCTAGCCTGCAGCGGACAAGGCTAGTCACAGTCATTATGTTAAAGTTGTTTGTTTTGTAGTTCTTATCTGCTAAAGCTTAATAGGGAAATATATGAAGCAGGGTTAGCCTTGATAAATCAGCAGGGCTCATTTCAAGTTCTGATAATTAGAAAATCCACCATTTTCAGAGCAAAAATTATATGAAAAGAGGGCAAATATGAATAATGAAACTATTTTGAAAAGTTGTTTTACTGCACATACCTAAACATTTTATATTAAAAACACAAGATGCTTTCTGTCCCTTTAAAGAAAGGCAGACTCAATAACACTATATTATAAGCAGATTAGATCAAATAATAAGATATACACTGGCATTAAAATGTTTGGGGTTACTTACACATTTCCTTATTTTCCATGAAAATATAAATGAAATCAGTTTGAATTGGAAATATAGTCATTGACAAAGTTAGAAATAATTAAATAATTTGAAGTGAAATAATTGCGTCCTTCAAACTTTGCTTTTGTCAAAGAATTCTCCATGTGCAGCAATTACAGCCTTGCAGACTTTTGGCATTTCTAGTTGACAATTTGTTGAGGTCATGTAAACCTCCCACAGGTTGGATTGGCTTGATGGGCACTTCTTACGTACCATATGGTCAAGCTGCTCAATAGGGTTGAGATCTGGTGACTGTGCTGGTGTCTCCATTAAAGACAGAAAACCAGCCGACTGCTTCTTCCCCAAATAGTTCTTGCATAGTCTGGAGCTGTGCTTGGGGTCACTGTCCTGTTGTAGCAGCAAAATGGCTCCAATTAAGTGTCATCCACAGGGTATGGCATTGCAAAATGTAGTGATAGTCTTCCTTATTAAAAGGTCCCTTTTACCCTGTATACATTTACCACTTTACCACCACCAAAGCACTCCAGACCATCACATTAAATCCACCATGCTTGAAAGATGGCATCTAGCACTCCTCCAGCATCTTTTCATTTGGTCTTTTTCTCACGAATGTTCTTCTTTCTGATCCGAACACCTCAAACTTAGATTTGTCAGTCCATAACAATTTTTTCCAATCTTCCACTGTCCAGTGTCTGTGTTCTTTTGCCCATCTTAATCTTTTAAGAATTGTTCAATTGGACTTTTTAAATGATAAACTTGGATTAGCAAACACAACAGCTAGCTGCTGATAATGGGTCTCTTTACACCTATGTAGTAATTGCATTAAAAAAATCAGCCGTTTCCAGCAACAATAGTCATTTACAACATTAACAATGTATATACTGTATTTCTGATCAATTTGATGTAATTTTTCGAAAACAAGGACATTTCTAAGTGACCCCAAACTTTAGAACACTAGTGTATATTCTTTAGATGTGTAGATTACAAGTGATTCCCGACAAATGTCATTCTAAGGTTATAATGAGAAAAACGTGATTAACTTATACCAGCTGAGAGTACCACATCACAGACAGTATCTGGATATTGTTTGCATTCTATGCCCTGAGTGCAGTCAAATATCAAAACATTTAAAGGGACAGTAAAGTCCAAAATAAAATTTCATGATTTAGATAGGGCATGTAATTTTAAACAACTTTCCATTTACTTTCATCATCAAATTTGCTTTTTTCTCTTGGTATTTAAAAAAATAAAAAAAAATAGGGCTACTTGGCTGATTTCTAAGACTCTGCAGTCCATCTCTTATCTCACTGTCTGGCTGTGAATAGCTAACATGTACTGTTTGTTCATGTGTGCCATATAGATAACATTGTGCTCATGCTTGTGGAGTTACCTAGGAGTCAGACCTGATTGGCTAAAATGCAAGTCTGTCAAAAGATCTGAAATAAGGTGGCAGTCTGCAGAGGCTTAGATACAAGGTAATCAGAGGTAAAAAGTGTATTAATCTAACCATGTTGGTGATGCAAAACTGGCGAGTGTGTTATAAAGGGATTATCTATGTTTTTAAACAAAAACAATTCTTGAGTAAACTGTCCCTTTAACAATATGGTAGCAGCCAGAACGATATTAATATATATATTTTTTCAATATATAAAAAAACTAATATAATAATAATAAAAATAAATCTGCTTATTTTCTCAGGCTAATCATTTTTATGAATACATCATTATGTCTAAAAGGTATTTGGGGCTCAATATCCCAGTAATAGTAAACACACACAGCATTTGTGAACAGGTGCTCACAAAAGCCAAACAACGCATACAGATGCACAATATAAAAGGTTGTAGGGAAATAGGGAACTCTGCATGTGCTGCGAGCAGCAAATCAAGCTAAAAAGAACTAAACGTTACATGTACACGTTTTGAAAATATAAGGAGATCGTTATGAAAATATAAGCAGAGAGGAAATAAAATCTACAACAGAGAAAAGTATTTGGAAAAGGAAGAGAGACTTTCTCCCAAATAACTAGACAAACTTACTCTGGTTCTCGAACTAGAAGTGCTTTGATGAAGTCAATAGCAGACTCAGATATGCCATCGAATTCATCATCTGTGTAATTGATATTCAGCTGAGAAATATTGAGGAATGTTTGCTGCTTGTCATCGCCCAAGAAGGGGGAGGTGCCTGTGAGCATTACATACGCCAAGACGCCGATACTCCTGACAAAGATACATAACAAAGCTGTCATTTCACTGAGGCAAGCACATACCACACATTAGTAAACCGAGCAGCATTCATAATTTGTTAATTGCTTTACAATGTTCAGTTTACGTTACTATTACTACCCAATAGCATGTAAAAGTCAAAGCACACAAATGTGTTGCACTCTCACCGATTTGTTTCCCCCCTTACTAATTTAAAAGGAACTACAAACTGTTAACAAAAAAACGCACATAACCTATTATAAACACTTACCACATGTCCGTTGCAGTGCTGATTGGTTCGTAATTCAGAATTTCAGGAGCTAAAAATAAAAACAATAATAATGTTAAAACAAAGTAAAATGTAATTACTTCATCTTTGGTTATATACAGTGCTAATGTTACAGTAAAATAAAACATTCTCCATTATACACATGAAACCGCAGCAATTAAACATTGTGCATGGAAAAAAGAAATGGCTGTTTGTGCACAATTCTTAGGGACAGATTGCTCACTGGCCGATTATAACAAGGTTTTATTTACAGCAAGAACAACAGTTTTTCAATTTAGATACAACAAAACAGACTTTAAATCATTTTTAATTCATAAAGTTAAAGGGACATGAAACCCACATTTTTTTCTTTCTCATTCAGATAGAGAAAGTGATTTTAAACAGCTTTTTATGTTACTTCTATTATCCAATTTGTTTTGTACTCTTGGTATTCTGAAAATGATATCTAGATAAGCTCAGGAGCTGCTGATTGGTGGCTGCACTTATATGCCCTCATGTTATTGGCTCACCCAATGCATTAACTAGCTCCTAGAAATGTATTGTTGCTTCATCAATAATTTATACCAAGAGAATGAAGCAAATTTGATAATAGAAGTAAATTGGGAAGTTGTTTAAAAATGTATTCTCTCTAAAAATAATGAAATAATTTTTGGGGGGTTTCATGTCCCTTTAAAAGGTACAACGCAGTGGGAAAAAAAAAAAAAAAAAAGTAAAATATTTTTTTGCAAGAAAAAAAAACAGCTGAAGTTAAAACTCCCTAAAATCAAAAAGCATACACATCCAATCCCTTCTACTAATAATGCTAACGGGAGCAAAACGACCGATACCCAAAAAATGGAAGTCAGCCGATGTCCCCACGATTCCGGAGTGGCGCTCCTCGGTGACTGACTTGCTTACCCTAGAAAAACTGCACTTCCTTAAAACAAACCAAATGGAGATCTATGAAATGATGCAAGCGCAGTGGAAGGGCACTCCGATTTGAATGAGGAGTTCTGCAGCACCCATGTGCAAGACCCTTCGAATCTTTACCCCAACACAGGTAGTTACTGCCCATCTGAATAAGTTTTAATTTTATTTTTTTCCCCTCCCCTTCTCTCGCTTAACCTCTTTAGCCCTTTTCCAGCTTATTTTCTCACTTTCTTATTACTACAGAACTCTTTTTGAAAAACAAGTTAATTATAATAATAATACCAATGGACCTCGAGGTACCAAGAATCCTTCTTACTATATTGTTGCACTTTTATTTGAAAAAAAAAAAAACTTAAAATTTCAAGCTCTGAGAAGAAATGCTGGCAATGAACAGCTTTGGACTTTGATGAAAATATGTCTTATCAATTTAAAATATATTGCCAAATGTATTTCTTTATTTGTTAATGTTACTTATATTTGATCAATAAAGCTTGCTTTGAAAAAAAAAAAAAAAAAAAAAAAAAAAACAGCTGAAGATAAAGCTATTAGAAAGTTCATCTATATGTCCAATTGGACCCTAGGGACTGATTGTTCACTGGCTGATAAACAGATCAACCACTGCATCATTACTGGTGTACGGTGCCACAACTCACCTGCAAAAAAACATAATTTATGCTTACCTGATAAATTTATTTCTCTTGTAGTGTATCCAGTCCACGGATCATCCATTACTTGTGGGATATATTCCCTTCCCAACAGGAAGTTGCAAGAGGATCACCCACAGCAGAGCTGCTATATAGCTCCTCCCCTCACATGCCATATCCAGTCATTCGACCGAAACAAAACAAGAAAGGAGAAACCATAGGGTGCAGTGGTGACTGGAGTTTTAATTAAAATTTAGATCTGCCTTAAAAAGACAGGGCGGGCCGTGGACTGGATACACTACAAGAGAAATAAATTTATCAGGTAAGCATAAATTATGTTTTCTAGTGTTAAGTGTATCCAGTCCACGGATCATCCATTACTTGTGGGATACCAATACCAAAGCTAAAGTACACGGATGATGGGAGGGACAAGGCAGGAACTTAAGCGGAAGGAACCACTGCCTGTAGAACCTTTCTCCCAAAAACAGCCTCCGAAGAAGCAAAAGTGTCAAATTTGTAAAATTTTTAAAAGGTGTGAAGCGAAGACCAAGTCGCAGCCTTGCAAATCTGTTCAACAGAGGCCTCATTCTTAAAGGCCCAGGTGGAAGCCACAGCTCTAGTAGAATGAGCTGTAATTCTTTCAGGGGGCTGCTGTCCAGCAGTCTCATAGGCTAAGCGTATTATGCTACGAAGCCAAAAGGAGAGAGAGGTTGCCGAAGCTTTTTGACCTCTCCTCTGTTTAGAGTAAACGACAAACAGGGAAGAAGTATGACGAAAATCTTTAGTTGCCTGTAAATAGAACTTCAGGGCACGGACTACGTCCAGATTATGCAAAAGACGTTCCTTCTTTGAAGAAGGATTAGGGCACAATGATGGGACAACAATCTCTTGATTGATATTCCTGTTAGAAACCACCTTAGGTAAAAATCCAGGTTTGGTACGCAGAACTACCTTGTCTGAATGAAAAATCAGATAAGGAGAATCACAGTGTAAGGCAGATAACTCAGACTCTTCGAGCCGAGGAAATAGCCATCAAAAACAGAACTTTCCAAGATAAAAGCTTAATATCAATGGAATGAAGGGGTTCAAACGGAACACCTTGAAGAATGTTAAGAACCAAGTTTAAGCTCCACGGAGGAGCAACAGTTTTAAACACAGGCTTAATCCTAGCCAAAGCCTGACAAAAAGCCTGGACGTCTGGAACTTCTGCCAGACGCTTGTGCAAAAGCTATTGACAGAGCAGAAATCTGTCCCTTTAACGAACTAGCAGATAAGCCCTTTTCCAAACCCTCTTGTAGAAAGGAAAATATCCTAGGAATCCTAACTTTACTCCATGAGTAACTCTTGGATTCGCACCAATACAAGTATTTACGCCATATCTTATGGTAGATTTTTCTGGTAACAGGCTTCCGTGCCTGTATTAAGGTATCAATAACTGACTCTGAGAAGCCACGCTTTGATATGATCAAGCGTTCAATCTCCATGCAGTCAGCCTCAGAGAAATTAGATTTGGATGGTTGAAAGGAGCTTGTATTAGAAGGTCCTTCCTCAGAGGTAGAGACCATGGTGGACAGGACGACATGTCCACTAGGTCTGCATACCAGGTCCTGCGTGGCCACGCAGGCGCTATCAGAATCACCGATGCTCTCTCCTGTTTGATCTTGGCAATCAGTCGAGGCAGCAGCGGAAACGGTGGAAACACATAAGCCATGTTGAATAACCAAGGGGCTGCTAGAGCATCTATCAGCGCCGCTCCCGGGTCCCTGGACCTGGATCCGTAACAAGGAAGCTTGGCGTTCTGGCGAGACGCCATGAGATCCAGTTCTGGTTTGCCCCAACGATGAATCAGTTGAGCGAACACCTCCGGATGAAGTTCCCACTCCCCCGGATGAAAAGTTTGGCGACTTAGAAAATCCGCCTCCCAGTTCTCCACGCCTGGGATGTGGATCGCTGACAGGTGGCAAGAGTGAGACTCTGCCCAACGAATTATCTTTGAAACTTCTAACATCGCTAGGGAACTCCTGGTTCCCCCTTGATGGTTGATGTAAGCCACAGTCGTGATGTTGTCCGACTGAAATCTGATGAACCTCAGTGTTGCTAACTGAGGCCAAGCTAGAAGAGCATTGAATATTGCTCTAACTCCAGAATATTTATTGGGAGGAGTTTCTCCTCCTGAGTCCACGATCCCTGAGCCTTCAGGGAGTTCCAGACTGCACCCCAACCTAGAAGGCTGGCATCTGTTGTTACAATCGTCCAATCTGGCCTGCGAAAGGTCATGCCCTTGGACAGATGGACCCGAGAAAGCCACCAGAGAAGAGAATCTCTGGTCTCTCGATCCAGATTTATTAGAGGGGACAAATCTGAGTAATCCCCATTCCACTGACTTAGCATGCATAATTGCAGCGGTCTGAGATGCAGGCGCGCAAATGGCACTATGTCCATTGCCGCTACCATTAAGCCGATTACTTCCATGCACTGAGCCACTGACGGGCGTGGAATGGAATGAAGGACACGGCAAGCATTAAGAAGTTTTGATAACCTGGACTCAGTCAGGTAAATTTTCATCTCTACAGAATCTATAAGAGTCCCTAGGAAGGAGACTCTTGTGAGTGGTGATAGAGAACTCTTTTCCACGTTCACTTTCCACCCATGCAACCTCAGAAATGCCAGAACTATCTCTGTATGAGACTTGGCAATTTGAAAGCTTGACGCCTGTATCAGGATGTCGTCTAGATACGGAGCCACCGCTATGCCTCGCGGTCTTAGAACCGCCAGAAGTGAGCCCAGAACCTTTGTAAAGATTCTCGGGGCCGTAGCTAACCCAAAGGGAAGAGCTACAAACTGGAAATGCCTGTCTAGAAAGGCAAATCTTAGGTACCGATAATGATCTTTGTGAATCGGTATGTGAAGTTAGGCATCCTTTAAGTCCACTGTGGTCATGTACTGACCCTCTTGGATCATGGGTAGGATGGTTCGAATAGTTTCCATTTTGAATGATGGAACTCTTAAGAATTTGTTTAAGATCTTTAGGTCCAAGATTGGTCTGAAGGTTCCCTCTTTCTTGGGAACCACAAACAGATTTGAGTAAAATCCCTGCCCTTGTTCCGTCCGTGGAACAGGGTGGATCACCCCCATTACTAGGTCGTCTTGTACACAGCGTAGGAATGCCTCTTTCTTTATCTGGTTTTCTGATAACCTTGATAGATGGAATCTCCCTCGAGGAGGAGAAGCTTTGAAGTCCAGAAGATATCCCTGAGATATGATCTCCAGCGCCCAGGGATCCTGGACATCTCTTGCCCACGCCTGGGCGAAGAGAGAAAGTCTGCCCCCCACTAGATCCGTTTCCGGATAGGGGGCCGTTCCTTCATGCTGTCTTAGGGGCAGTAGTAGGTTTTCTGGCCTGCTTGCCCTTGTTCCAGGACTGGTTAGTTTTCCAGGCCTGTCTGTAACGAGCAACAGTTCCTTCCTGTTTTGGAGCGGAGGAAGTTGATGCTGCTCCTGCCTTGAAATTTCGAAAGGCACGAAAATTAGACTGTTTGACCTTTGATTTGGCCCTGTCCTGAGGAAGGGTATGACCCTTACCTCCAGTAATGTCAGCATTAATTTCTTTCAAGCCGGGCCTGAATAAGGTCTGCCCCTTGAAAGGAATATTAAGTAATTTAGAATTAGAAGTCACGTCAGCTGACCAGGATTTAAGCCATAGCGCTCTCCGCGCCTGGATGGCGAATCCGGAGTTCTTAGCCGTTAGTTTAGTTAAATGTACAATGGCATCAGAAACAAATGCATTAGCTAGCTTAAGAGCTTTAAGCTTGTCCATAATTTCATCCAATGGAGCTGTATGAATGGCCTCTTCCAGAGACTCAAACCAGAATGCCGTAGCAGCAGTGACATGCGCAATGCATGCAAGAGGCTGCAAGATAAAACCTTGTTGAACAAACATTTTCTTAAGGTAACCTAATTTTTTATCCATTGGATCCGAAAAAGCACAACTATCCTCCACCGGGATAGTGGTACGCTTAGCTAAAGTAGAAACTGCTCCCTCCACCTTAGGGACCGTCTGCCATAAGTCCTGTGTAGTGGCGTCTATTGGAAACATTTTCCTAAATATAGGAGGTGGGGAAAAGGGCACACCGGGTCTATCCCACTCCTTGCTAATAATTTCTGTAAGCCTTTTAGGTATAGGAAACACGTCAGTACACACCGGTACTGCATAGTATCTATCCAGCCTACACAATTTCTCTGGAATTGCAACTGTGTTACAGTCATTCAGAGCTGCTAAAACCTCTCCTAGCAATACCCGGAGGTTCTCAAGCTTAAATTTAAAATTCGAGATCTCTGAATCCGGTTTCCCTGGATCAGATCCGTCACCCACAGAATGAAGCTCTCCGTCCTCATGTTCTGCAAACTGTGACGCAGTATCGGACATGACTCTCACAGCACCCGCGCGCTCTGTTCTAATCCCAGAGCTATTGCGCTTGTAGCCATGTCCTGTAAAGTGATTGCTATGGGCGTCTCTGATGTACTTGGCGCCATATTAGCACGCGCCTCCTGAGCGGGAGGCGAAGGTACTGACACGTGAGGAGAGTTAGTCGGCATAACTTCCCCCTCGTTGTCTGGTGATAATTCTTTTACAGATAAAGACTGATCTTTAGTATTTAAAGTGAAATCAATACATTTAGTACACATATTTCTATGGGGCTCCACACTGGCCTTCAAACATAATGAACAAACAGATTAATCTGTGTCAGACATGTTTAAACAGACAAAAAACACTTTAAAATAAGTTTACAAGCAATATAAAAAACGCTACTGCGCCTTTAAGAAGCACAAAAACCTGTCTCAAGTTGAAATAACAATGAACCAAATCAGTTATAGCAACCAAATTTTCACAGTAAATGTATTAAGTTAGCAGAGCATTGCACCCACTTGCAAAGATGATTAACCCCTAAATACCCAAAACGGATAATAAATAGAGAAAAAAACGTTTTTAACACAGTCAAACACACTGTCACAGGTCTGCTGTGACTGATTACCTCCCTCAAAATGACTTTTGAAGTCCCTTGAGCTCTCTAGAGACGACCTGGATCATGCAGGAAGAAGCAGGAAGACTGAGTCTGAATTTTTACTGCGCAAAAAAGCGCTAAAATAGGCCCCTCCCACTCATTATTACAACAGTGGAAACCTCAGTTAACTGTTTCTATGCAGAAAATAAGTCAGCCATGTGGAAAAAAATATGCCCCAATAAGTTTTATCACCAATGTACCTCAAAAAAACGATTAAACATGCCAGCAAACGTTTTAAACATCCTTTTTTAAAGAGTATGTATCTCTATTGACAAGCCTGATACCAGTCGCTTCTACTGCATTTAAGGCTTACTACATTACTTCAGTATTAGCATTTTCTTAGTCAAATTCCATTCCTTAGAAAATTATTTTACTGCACATACATTAATAAGCCTGATACCAGTCGCTTTTGCTGCATTTAAGGCTTTACTTACATTACTTCGGTATCAGCAGTATTTTCAATTCCATTCCTTAGAAAAATATTTTACTGCACATACCTTAGTTGCAGGAGACCCCGCACGCCATTCCCTTTCTGAAGTTACCCCACTCCTCAGAATGTGTGAGAAAAGCCAGTGGATCTTAGTTACTTCTGCTAAGATCATAGAAAATGCAGGCAGATTCTTCTTCCAAATACTGCCTGAGAAAAAACAGCACACTCCGGTGCCATTTAAAAATAACAAACTTTTGATTGAAGAATTAATTAAGTATAAAACACCACACTCCTCTCACGACCTCCATCTATGTTGAGGGTTGCAAGAGAATGACTGGATATGACATGTGAGGGGAGGAGCTATATAGCAGCTCTGCTGTGGGTGATCCTCTTGCAACTTCCTGTTGGGAAGGGAATATATCCCACAAGTAATGGATGATCCGTGGACTGGATACACTTAACAAGAGAAACTAAAATTTGTTGTTTTCTGTGTTTTTTTTACATAGTACGAGAACATCCATTTTACAAAATTCTGATGCATCTAAATGAGTGTATTATAAAATGCAACAAAGAATGGTCATGGTCTCTTTAAAAAGGGACAGTAAAGTCAAAATTAAACTTTCATGATTCGGATAGGGCATGCGATTGTAAACTTTCCAGTTTACTTTTATCATCAAATTTGCTTTGTTCTCTTGGTGGTATTTTTGAAAAGCTAAACCTTGGTAGCCTCAAACTGATTTCTAAACCGCTGAAAACCGCCTCCTAGCTCAAAGCATTTTGAAAGTTTTTCACATCTAGACAGTACTAGTTTATGTGTGTCAGATAACATTGTGCTCACTCCCGTGGAGTTATTTAAGAGTCTGCACTGGTTGGCTTAACTGCATGTCTGTCAAAAGCACTGAGATAAGGGAGCAGTCTGCAGAGGCTTAGATACAAGGTAATCACAGAGGTAAAAAGTATATTAATATAAATGTGCTGGTCATGCAAAACTGGGGAATGGGTAATAAAGGGATTATCTATCTTTTTAAACAAAAATTTAAATTAAAGCTTCTCCAAACACTTTAAACAGAATTATTCCCCCCCCCTCCCTTTTCATAACAATTTTTATTACTTTTAGCCCATTTAAAAAAAAAAAAATCCTGAAACTAAACGGACACATAGGGAATTACACCTCTCGGGAGCTGAAGAGAATTGTTGGTCCTAAACGAAAACTGCCACTGAGCCAATCAGCATTGCTTGTTGCATAGGTGGGTCAGTGGACGTTTCTACTGAAGACCAGCAGTTCTCTGCAGTTACTGAGCCATACTTTACCTATGCGGTTAACAAGGGTCAGTATGCTCTTATGAATGAGAGCATTTATAAAATTGCACAAATACAGGCTCCATACTGAGTTGCTTTTTCCCCTGATACAAACTTACCTACGTATTCTGGTGTTCCTATAATTTCCCTCAGCTCTTTGTTGTTCATTATTCTGGAAATGCCAAAATCTACTATTTTTATGTCCCCAAGTGGAGAGTCGCTGGTCAGAAGAATATTTTGAGGCTGAAAAATAATACGAGGAATGAGCTTTGAGAAAAGATTACATGCTGTTATGTGAAGGTGAAAAGCCATTTCTACTAAACATCACACAACAGTACATCTGTATTCACTTCATAAAAATGCTTTACAAAAGGCAATAGCGTCAACTTGTGCGCGATTTTGCGCACAAAATTTGAAAAAATAGAACCTTTGAGTATGCAGAGATAATGAAGGCCTAAGGTAAGCTAAAATATGAACATCGTTTAACAAGCACTAACAGGCAATGTTTCACAAACTCATGCTGCATTTATGACGCTTAATGGGATAGGAAAGTCAAAATTAAAGTGAAGGTCCATTTTGATGAATTAGTGCCCGGTTTTTAATAATCCTATTAAAAACAAGGGCACTTTAATTTATCAAAATTTTAATTTTACTGTTTTCTTCAAAAACGTACCTTTTAATCCTGAATGCCACTCCAGTGATTCCCCCGGCCGTCAGAAGCCTCTGCAGACGTCAGAAATGACGAATCAGGCTTCCTCCAATCACAGCTTCCCCCCGGGGAATCGTGGCCTGATGCAACGCTGTGATTGGAGGAAGCCGGATTCGTCATTTTGGACCCGCGAAGACGGCTTGTGACGGGCAGAGGAAGTGCTGGAGCGGCTGACAGGATTAAAAGGTAAGTTTTTGAATTAAACAGTAAAATGTCAATTTTGATAAATTAAAGTGCCCTTGTTTTTAATAGGTTTATTAAAAACCGGGCACTATTCATCAAAATGGACCTTCACTTTAAACTTGCATGATTCAGATAGAGCATGTAATTTTAAGAAACTTTTAATTTCACTTCTATTTTCAAAATGTGCTTTGTTCTCTTGGTGTCCCTTGTTGAAAAAGAATACAGATATCCTACACCAGTGGGAGCTAGCTGCTGGTTGGTGCCTGCACACATGTGTTTCTTGTGATTGGCTAACTAGATGTGTTCAGCTAGCTGCCAGTAGTGTAATGATGTTCCTTCAGCAAAGGAAAACAAGATAATGAAGTAAATTTGATAACAGAAGTTAATTGGAAAGTTTATCCAAATCATGAAAGAAAATGTTGGGGTTTCCTATCCCTTTAAGGAGAAATAAACAACCAGTCTCATGGCAAATACATATATTTAAACACATTTATAACATTAAAAAACATTGCTGAGAGTGTCTTAAAGTGAAAGTAAAACTTAATCACTCTGCTATGAAAAAATCGATATAGTATTAAAATTTAATAGGATGTTCATTCATGATTTTTTATATTTTTGTATAGTACCTTTGTTTTCTTGTTTAATTTGCTCCGATTTCGCTTGGAAAAAAACAACCCGTTTTTTTTTTTTTATATATAAACAACGATCACGTTGTTTATACAGCCAATTGATTTTCTGGCCGTTTGGCGGCCGTCAATTGACGTCACAAGCTGATGCTTGATTGTGCGCATGCGCGACTAATTATATCTCCTCCTTGAAAGCGAGCGCGTCCTCGTTTTGCGTATGCGCATTAGGCGTTTCAATTGTTTGCCAAATACCCACTGAGGACTTCGTTTACCGAGATTAATGCATGCGCTTTTGCGAGCGATCATTTTTGTGTGCATGCGCGGTAAGAAGAGGATAGATGTGCACAAGTGTAGTTCTGACGTATAGAGTGGGTGGGACCGCTCTATACGTCTATGTATTGAAAACACGGAAATGCTGGATGGGAGGAGATTAGGATCGTAAGGAATGGTAAAATAACGGTTAGTAAATATGGTCAAATAAAAGTTTTAAAAAAAAAACAGAAATTATGTTTACCTGATAAATTACTTTCTCCAACGGTGTGTCCGGTCCACGGCGTCATCCTTACTTGTGGGATATTCTCTTCCCCAACAGGAAATGGCAAAGAGCCCAGCAAAGCTGGTCACATGATCCCTCCTAGGCTCCGCCTACCCCAGTCATTCGACCGACGTTAAGGAGGAATATTTGCATAGGAGAAACCATATGATACCGTGGTGACTGTAGTTAAAGAAAATAAAATATCAGACCTGATTAAAAAACCAGGGCGGGCCGTGGACCGGACACACCGTTGGAGAAAGTAATTTATCAGGTAAACATAAATTCTGTTTTCTCCAACATAGGTGTGTCCGGTCCACGGCGTCATCCTTACTTGTGGGAACCAATACCAAAGCTTTAGGACACGGATGAAGGGAGGGAGCAAATCAGGTCACCTAAATGGAAGGCACCACGGCTTGCAAAACCTTTCTCCCAAAAATAGCCTCAGAAGAAGCAAAAGTATCAAACTTGTAAAATTTGGTAAAAGTGTGCAGTGAAGACCAAGTCGCTGCCCTACATATCTGATCAACAGAAGCCTCATTCTTGAAGGCCCATGTGGAAGCCACAGCCCTAGTGGAATGAGCTGTGATTCTTTCGGGAGGCTGCCGTCCGGCAGTCTCGTAAGCCAATCTGATGATGCTTTTAATCCAAAAAGAGAGAGAGGTAGAAGTTGCTTTTTGACCTCTCCTTTTACCGGAATAAACAACAAACAAGGAAGATGTTTGTCTAAAATCCTTTGTAGCATCTAAATAGAATTTTAGAGCGCGAACAACATCCAAATTGTGCAACAAACGTTCCTTCTTCGAAACTGGTTTCGGACACAGAGAAGGTACGATAATCTCCTGGTTAATGTTTTTGTTAGAAACAACTTTTGGAAGAAAACCAGGTTTAGTACGTAAAACCACCTTATCTGCATGGAACACCAGATAAGGAGGAGAACACTGCAGAGCAGATAATTCTGAAACTCTTCGAGCAGAAGAAATTGCAACCAAAAACAAAACTTTCCAAGATAATAACTTAATATCAACGGAATGTAAGGGTTCAAACGGAACCCCCTGAAGAACTGAAAGAACTAAGTTGAGACTCCAAGGAGGAGTCAAAGGTTTGTAAACAGGCTTGATTCTGACCAGAGCCTGAACAAAGGCTTGAACATCTGGCACAGCTGCCAGCTTTTTGTGAAGTAACACAGACAAGGCAGAAATCTGTCCCTTCAGGGAACTTGCAGATAATCCTTTTTCCAATCCTTCTTGAAGGAAGGATAGAATCTTAGGAATCTTAACCTTGTCCCAAGGGAATCCTTTAGAATCACACCAACAGATATATTTTTTCCAAATTTTGTGGTAAATCTTTCTAGTTACAGGCTTTCTGGCCTGAACAAGAGTATCGATAACAGAATCTGAGAACCCTCGCTTCGATAAGATCAAGCGTTCAATCTCCAAGCAGTCAGCTGGAGTGAGACCAGATTCGGATGTTCGAACGGACCCTGAACAAGAAGGTCTCGTCTCAAAGGTAGCTTCCATGGTGGAGCCGATGACATATTCACCAGATCTGCATACCAAGTCCTGCGTGGCCACGCAGGAGCTATCAAGATCACCGACGCCCTCTCCTGATTGATCCTGGCTACCAGCCTGGGGATGAGAGGAAACGGCGGGAACACATAAGCTAGTTTGAAGGTCCAAGGTGCTACTAGTGCATCCACTAGAGCCGCCTTGGGATCCCTGGATCTGGACCCGTAGCAAGGAACTTTGAAGTTCTGACGAGAGGCCATCAGATCCATGTCTGGAATGCCCCACAGTTGAGTGACTTGGGCAAAGATTTCCGGATGGAGTTCCCACTCCCCCGGATGCAATGTCTGACGACTCAGAAAATCAGCTTCCCAATTTTCCACTCCTGGGATGTGGATAGCAGACAGGTGGCAGGAGTGAGACTCCGCCCATAGAATGATTTTGGTCACTTCTTCCATCGCTAGGGAACTCCTTGTTCCCCCCTGATGGTTGATGTACGCAACAGTTGTCATGTTGTCTGATTGAAACCGTATGAACTTGGCCCTCGCTAGCTGAGGCCAAGCTTTGAGAGCATTGAATATCGCTCTCAGTTCCAGAATATTTATCGGTAGAAGAGATTCTTCCCGAGACCAAAGACCCTGAGCTTTCAGGGATCCCCAGACCGCGCCCCAGCCCATCAGACTGGCGTCGGTCGTGACAATGACCCACTCTGGTCTGCGGAAGGTCATCCCTTGTGACAGGTTGTCCAGGGACAGCCACCAACGGAGTGAGTCTCTGGTCCTCTGATTTACTTGTATCTTCGGAGACAAGTCTGTATAGTCCCCATTCCACTGACTGAGCATGCACAGTTGTAATGGTCTTAGATGAATGCGCGCAAAAGGAACTATGTCCATTGCCGCTACCATGAAACCTATCACTTCCATGCACTGCGCTATGGAAGGAAGAGGAACGGAATGAAGTATCCGACAAGAGTCTAGAAGCTTTGTTTTTCTGGCTTCTGTCAGAAAAATCCTCATTTCTAAGGAGTCTATTATTGTTCCCAAGAAGGGAACCCTTGTTGACGGAGATAGAGAACTCTTTTCCACGTTCACTTTCCATCCGTGAGATCTGAGAAAGGCCAGGACAATGTCCGTGTGAGCCTTTGCTTGAGGAAGGGACGACGCTTGAATCAGAATGTCGTCCAAGTAAGGTACTACGGCAATGCCCCTTGGTCTTAGCACAGCTAGAAGGGACCCTAGTACCTTTGTGAAAATCCTTGGAGCAGTGGCTAATCCGAAAGGAAGCGCCACGAACTGGTAATGCTTGTCCAGGAATGCGAACCTTAGGAACCGATGATGTTCCTTGTGGATAGGAATATGTAGATACGCATCCTTTAAATCCACCGTGGTCATGAATTGACCTTCCTGGATGGAAGGAAGAATTGTTCGAATGGTTTCCATCTTGAACGATGGAACCTTGAGAAACTTGTTTAAGATCTTGAGATCTAAGATTGGTCTGAACGTTCCCTCTTTTTTGGGAACTATGAACAGATTGGAGTAGAACCCCATCCCTTTTTCTCCTAATGGAACAGGATGAATCACTCCCATTTTTAACAGGTCTTCTACACAATGTAAGAATGCCTGTCTTTTTATGTGTTCTGAAGACAACTGAGACCTGTGGAACCTCCCCCTTGGGGGAAGCCCCTTGAACTCCAGAAAATAACCTTGGGAGACTATTTCTAGCGCCCAAGGATCCAGAACATCTCTTGCCCAAGCCTGAGCGAAGAGAGAGAGTCTGCCCCCCACCAGATCCGGTCCCGGATCGGGGGCCAACATTTCATGCTGTCTTGGTAGCAGTGGCAGGTTTCTTGGCCTGCTTTCCCTTGTTCCAGCCTTGCATTGGTCTCCAAGCTGGCTTGGCTTGAGAAGAATTACCCTCTTGCTTAGAGGACGTAGCACTTTGGGCTGGTCCGTTTCTACGAAAGGGACGAAAATTAGGTTTATTTTTTGCCTTGAAAGGCCGATCCTGAGGAAGGGCGTGGCCCTTACCCCCAGTGATATCAGAGATAATCTCTTTCAAGTCAGGGCCAAACAGCGTTTTCCCCTTGAAAGGAATGTTAAGTAGCTTGTTCTTGGAAGACGCATCAGCTGACCAAGATTTCAACCAAAGCGCTCTGCGCGCCACAATAGCAAACCCAGAGTTCTTAGCCGCTAACCTAGCCAATTGCAAAGTGGCGTCTAAGGTGAAAGAATTAGCCAATTTGAGAGCATTGATTCTGTCCATAATCTCCTCATAAGGAGGAGAATCACTATCGACCGCCTTTACCAGCTCATCGAACCAGAAACACGCGGCTGTAGCGACAGGGACAATGCATGAAATTGGTTGTAGAAGGTAACCCTGCTGAACAAACATCTTTTTAAGTAAACCTTCTAATTTTTTATCCATAGGATCTTTGAAAGCACAACTATCTTCTATGGGTATAGTGGTGCGTTTGTTTAAGGTGGAAACCGCTCCCTCGACCTTGGGGACTGTCTGCCATAAGTCCTTTCTGGGGTCGACCATAGGAAACAATTTTTTAAATATGGGGGGAGGGACGAAAGGAATACCGGGCCTTTCCCATTCTTTATTTACAATGTCCGCCACCCGCTTGGGTATAGGAAAAGCTTCTGGGAGCCCCGGGACCTCTAGGAACTTGTCCATTTTACATAGTTTCTCTGGGATGACCAACTTGTCACAATCATCCAGAGTGGATAATACCTCCTTAAGCAGAATGCGGAGATGTTCCAACTTAAATTTAAACGTAATCACATCAGGTTCAGCTTGTTGAGAAATGTTCCCTGAATCAGTAATTTCTCCCTCAGACAAAACCTCCCTGGCCCCATCAGACTGGTTTAGGGGCCCTTCAGAACCATTATTATCAGCGTCGTCATGCTCTTCAGTATCTAAAACAGAGCAGTCGCGCTTACGCTGATAAGTGTTCATTTTGGCTAAAATGTTTTTGACAGAATTATCCATTACAGCCGTTAATTGTTGCATAGTAAGGAGTATTGGCGCGCTAGATGTACTAGGGGCCTCCTGAGTGGGCAAGACTCGTGTAGACGAAGGAGGGAATGATGCAGTACCATGCTTACTCCCCTCACTTGAGGAATCATCTTGGGCATCATTGTCATTGTCACATAAATCACATTTATTTAAATGAGAAGGAACTCTGGCTTCCCCACATTCAGAACACAGTCTATCTGGTAGTTCAGACATGTTAAACAGGCATAAACTTGATAACAAAGTACAAAAAACGTTTTAAAATAAAACCGTTACTGTCACTTTAAATTTTAAACTGAACACACTTTATTACTGCAATTGCGAAAAAATATGAAGGAATTGTTCAAAATTCACCAAAATTTCACCACAGTGTCTTAAAGCCTTAAAAGTATTGCACACCAAATTTGGAAGCTTTAACCCTTAAAATAACGGAACCGGAGCCGTTTTTAACTTTAACCCCTTTACAGTCCCTGGTTTCTGCTTTGCTGAGACCCAACCAAGCCCAAAGGGGAATACGATACCAAATGACGCCTTCAGAAAGTCTTTTCTAAGTATCAGAGCTCCTCACACATGCGACTGCATGTCATGCCTCTCAAAAACAAGTGCGCAACACCGGCGCGAAAATGAGGCTCTGCCTATGATTTGGGAAAGCCCCTAAAGAATAAGGTGTCTAAAACAGTGCCTGCCGATATAATCTTATCAAAATACCCAGATTAAATGATTCCTCAAGGCTAAATATGTGTTAATAATGAATCGATTTAGCCCAGAAAAAGTCTACAGTCTTAATAAGCCCTTGTGAAGCCCTTATTTACTATCTTAATAAACATGGCTTACCGGATCCCATAGGGAAAATGACAGCTTCCAGCATTACATCGTCTTGTTAGAATGTGTCACACCTCAAGCAGCAAGAGACTGCTCACTGTTCCCCCAACTGAAGTTAATTGCTCTCAACAGTCCTGTGTGGAACAGCCATGGATTTTAGTAACGGTTGCTAAAATCATTTTCCTCATACAAACAGAAATCTTCATCTCTTTTCTGTTTCTGAGTAAATAGTACATACCAGCACTATTTTAAAATAACAAACTCTTGATTGAATAATAAAAACTACAGTTAAACACTAAAAAACTCTAAGCCATCTCCGTGGAGATGTTGCCTGTACAACGGCAAAGAGAATGACTGGGGTAGGCGGAGCCTAGGAGGGATCATGTGACCAGCTTTGCTGGGCTCTTTGCCATTTCCTGTTGGGGAAGAGAATATCCCACAAGTAAGGATGACGCCGTGGACCGGACACACCTATGTTGGAGAAATAAACCTAGCGACTACCTTGTACGTTAGAAAAGGAAAATAAAGAGCTATTAGTATGTGAATAACTTAACCTTCACTTTAAAGAAAAAAACGGATTACATTTGCCACCCACATATAGCAGACAGCCAAACCAGTACAGAAACGTATCAGCAAAGGAAATAGTAGAGGAGTATAATGTCGATCTGTAAAGGGAAGCAGCAAAAGAATCTCTGCGACCGAATTTACAGAGAGCCTTATGAATAGATTTCCCATAGGTGAAAACATGGTATCATCAAGCAGTACTCCCTTTACATCCCTCAGACAAGCACTTAGAGAGGAACTGGGCTTTAATATGCTTAGAAGCGCCTTTCACTGACGAATCAAGCACATAAATGCTTCACCACCTCCTAAGGAGGCAACATATTTAAACTGAGGAATAAGTGAGGTGGGAGGCGTATTTGTAGGCATTTGAGGTTTGGGAAACTCCTGGTAGGAATGTATATCCCATCAGCAACAAGCTTGTGGACTCTCGCCACCTATATGAGAGAAAATGCTTTACTAAAAGGCTCATAAAAAAGATAAATTGCAATTCCCCATACTACATTCTACACAGGGATTGCTTAATCACCATACTAGTTAAATGTATATGCAGAGACCAAAATTTAAGTTTTTGCAACCTTTTTTTTTTTTTTTTTAATCTAGATATTTTGGAATGTGGTGATATATTTTCCCCTGGCTACATGAAAAATCTAGTCTCTTAAAGGTACGTTAATCGAAGAATACTGCAGGCCAGTCAAAAAGAAAGAATTTTTTTTATTTTTTCATATATTTTTTAAAAAAATCTGTATGTGCAGAGGGTCAGTGACATCACACAGGCTCTCTGTGCATGTGCACTCGCTGTAAGAAATTAGAGTGCATAACTGAGAACAATTGGCTCTTTTTTAAATACATTAAAAAAAAATTTAAAAAAAAAGTGTGATCATCATACATCGTACGTAAAAAAAAAACAACAACAAAACTTGCTTTTGTTCTCTTGTTTTGTGTCTCTTTAATGCAGGATTCCAGCTGTGCATTTCCACAGATTATGATTTGTGTATAAAACATTCAGAGGAAGTGTTTTTGTTATCTGCAAGTCCTTGACTCGAATGAAAAGCCAGTGATAAGTACAGATAAGCATTTGGCTCTACAAACATTTATTTACAAGTAAAATCTGAGGATCAAAACCACCTGCGTTTGCATTACTTATTGGCTGGTGTTTTTAATCCAAAGCTTTTCAATCACAAAAGTATAAAAACTACTATATGGCAGCAGCACCCCCCTGGGGATATCGACAGGAGGCCAAAAGTACACACGCAGCTATTTAGTTACACTCCACGTCCCCAAGGACTTCAGGTATTTGGATTGCCCAGAACTAGGAACTGTTCCATATTCCTAGAGTAGTAATTTGCCAAGCGAAAAATGGCTAATGCATTTAGTGCTGACGCTTCACAGCTGCAGGTTAAACAATTAGAAAGGGATTTGTCTGATCAGCAGTTCCTTGCACTGCTAGAATGAGGGATTCTATGCCGTTGTTGGAGCAATTATAGAAGCATTTTTTTCTCACTTATCCCTCTTTAAGCACGCTGTGTCTGTTTTGGAAATTTGTCTGCTAATAAAGTTGGGTTTTTTTTGTGTGTCAATTTTGTACTTCAACAAGTTTAAACATCATGTATTCTTCAACAAGCTGAATGGTCAATTGTTTAAATTATATAATTAAACAGTACAAATAGGGTAATTATTATCTAAAAATATCTTTTTTTTTAATGTGGTAATTGCTCAAATTGGAAAACAGTAAGACCTGCGTGTTTGAGAGTAATAGAAGAAGTTTTTATGTGAAGAGGTTTCTGAAAGCACTAAAAGGTCAGCAATAGTTGTCGGATCTTAGGGGATATTCCATCTGAAAAGCCATCGTAAAAAGAAAGTCTCAAGGATTCACTATTTTAACCCTTTGAGTGCTAAGCTGAATTTAATATTTTTCAGTTTTTTTACTATTTTCACAAAACATTTTTGTTTTACTTTATTTTTTCTCCCAGATCCCCAAGACGCATACCATTGGAAAAGTTAGGCGATTGCCTTTCCAATGGTGGGTCTTGGGGGTCTGTAGCTGCTTAGATTCCTGAGATACAGTTTTCTAAGCAGCATGCCCCCTTTCCCTATACTTTGTATTGACAATTTTAAATAAAGTTGCGCGGTGACGTCATCACGTCATTGTGCGTGACGTCACTGCACGTAACGGGAAGCCATGGCGATGCCTGTCACTATGCAGGCCCGATCGCCGGGGTAGGAGCGGGTGGGGGCCTCCAGATTGCAAAAAAGGTAGTTGAGTGCTAATGACAGCTCTGAGCCGTTATTAGCACTCAAGGTTTAAGATCTCAACAACAAAAAAAGTATATATATATATATATCTCATCTGCACTGATCTAAGCAATCACTGGCTAGCATGTTGCAGAATTAAGTAATCAGTATATGCCCCAGCACCTGTGGAAAGGGAGGGGGGAGCACAGTTGTATTGGCGGTGTTGCATGTTTATTTAGGACTATATGGGGGCATCGTATGTGCCACTGAATCTCATCTGAAGAACGCTAGGGCACAGAACACAAAGATGGTTGGGGTTCTCCAATAATAGTGTAAATAATAGCAAAAGCTAGCAAAATAATTAACAAATATATACTGTATCTTCTCTAAGTTTAAACATTTTATGGGAGATTTTGAGCTTAGTAGTTGTGCTGAGAGCGAGACTCAGGGGCAGTATATGAAATCCTTTGAATGGTACTGCCTGGCCATCACAGTTTCGGGGTTCCAGTTATATAATTAAAAGCTGCTAAAAGCCCTAGAGATACTGAATCTATAGCCTGTTCATAGCACACTACAATTTTTTTGAAGTAATTTAGGAAATATGCTTAACACATGACCCAACACAAAGCTACAATGTGTTCAACAGTTCACATGGGATAAACCTCTCCCATCCCCCAAACTTCTGTACACATCAATCATCTAACATATGAAAGGCTATTGATGCAAGCAGAACATCACATATGCACTAATGAATTGCACTTCTCAAGTCTTACCTTTAGGTCAAGATGGACCACATTGTGCCTGTGTAAAAAGGAGACTCCTTTTAAGATCTGCCTCATCAGCCTCTGGACATCCTTTTCTTTGAAGGCCTCTTCGCTTTCAGCTACACACTGGTTAAAAATTTCGCCCCCAGCAGCACTATGAAAAATAAAGAAGAAGAAAAATAAGCACTTATCTTAAAAGCAGCTGGCTTTAGAAATCATTAGGGATTTTTAATGCACAATCTCTGTATAAGTTGTCACTCTGGCGCAAAACAGGTTAATTGCTGGTCTCACAACTCAGCTAAAGAGATCGGACTTGTATAAGACTGTTGCTTCATGAAAATGCTTTAAAAACTAAATAAGTAGCTATTCTGGCACCACAACCTATTTTCATATTTTGCTTAAAATAGTCAGTTGACTGCGTTTAATACTACAAAAAGCATAGGCGATTTTTGCAGCATTTTAAATTGTCATTCTTTTTCTGTAAGGTAAGTGGTCCTGTGTGAGCCTAGAGAAATAAAGAAGAAATGTTTAAATGGACCACAAATACAACGACGTATTATGCATATACAAGTACTTTTTTTCTGCACTGTCTGGCTCCATTTAAAGCATTGGGGCATAGGTCATTTTTGCAGCAATTAAAAAATGTGTTATTTATTTGCAAGTGGATGTGCGCCAATCGCCTGTTTATATATACAGTATATTACACTTCGCCATACTGCTTAGCAAGGCAAAAAGAAAAGAAAATAGCAAAAAAAAAAATGTTTTTGACTATGCATAAGTAGACATTTTATATAAAACATCTCAATGTGTTTACTATCCCTTTAAATGTGCAGTAGGGCTCAGGCATGAATGAGTCCCGGGAGCAAATAAACTCTCCAGGCCGGGTTCTGTAAACAAGGATCAGAGCCACCGGACTGATACAATGAAGGAGGCCCACAGCAAAGTCAAACAAAGTGAACAGCTTGTGTAACAGGTTACATCATCTTTTGGCCGCCTCTACAAGAACTCCAAGCCAATTATCTTGTTACCAGATCTGCACCACTGGAGTTGGTGAAAATGAATGGCTGCACCGAGCTACACTACAGTTCAATCATCCTATAGCTAACATCACAGTCTTTATACTGAATACACAGAACAAAAGCTAATCTAGCAGATTGTATGGTGAATTCAAATGCTGAACTTCAAAAACACAGAAAATACTAACATTTAAAGGGCCACTGTAAGTAAATATTTTCTATGCCTGTTACTAACTACCCCAAATACGCTTTTTATCAATAGCATTTCATTAACATATCTCTACCGTATATCAGAAATCTTGTCTGCAAATTTAATTGTTTTCCAAACCCACTCCGTGGGTATCCTTTGCTCTGTACCAATCCGTTTACAATACCTAGGTTTCAAAATGGCGCTTTAAACACAAAGTTATTGGTTTAAGTATTTTGAACATGCAGTGCTGAAAATAGTGTGCAGGATAACGTGACATCATCGGCGAATAAAAGATATAACTTTTATAACGTTATGAAACTTCGTTTTGGAGAAAATATAGGTCAGTAGGTTTTAATTAATGTTTATTAACTTTAATATGTTAGTTGTTTAGCTTAAAAATTATAACAGAAAGTAATCCTTTAACTTTTTTTTTTTATCCCCGTCCAATTTACTATAAGTTTCCATTAAAACATTTCTGTATTTTTCATTACTTGTAAACAATACAACCCCCCCCCCCACCCCTTTAATGGGCACACCACCCGTCTGATTTTACTGACCATCTGGATACAATTTAAGCCAATATTAAAAAGGGACATGAAACCCAAATTTTTTCTTTCATGATTTAGGAAGAGCATGCAATTTTAAACAACTTTCTAATTTACGTCTATTATCTAATTTGCTTCATTCTCTTGAGCATATCTAGATAGGCTCAGTAGCTGCTGATTGGTAGATGCACATAGATGCCTTGTGTGATTGGCTCATACATGTGCATTGTTATTTCTTCAACAAAAGGATATCTTAAGAATGAAGCAAATTAGATAATAGAAGTCAATTGGAATGCTATTTAAAAATTGTATTCTCTATCTGAATCATTAAATAATTTTTTTGGGTTTAGTGTCCCTTTAAGCTAAAATGATTTAAAGGGACAGTCTACTCAATTTGTTTTTATTATTTAAAAAGATAGATCACAACATTTCCCAGCTTTGCACAATCAACATTGTTATATTAATATACCTTTATAAACTCTAAGCCACTACTACCAGCCTCTTAGCTTATTTATTTTTTATTAGTTTTTCATAGACAGCGCTAGTTCATGTGTGTCACATAGATAACAGCGTGCTTGCTCTAAGATAAGGGGCAGTTTGCAGAGGCTTAGATACAAGGTAATAACAGAGGTAAAAAGTATATTAATATAACAGTGTTGGTTGTGCAAAACTGGGGAATGGGTAATAAAGGGATTATCTATCTTTTTAAACAACAAAAATGTTCAAGAAGACTGTCCCTTTAATATTAAATGATTCAATGTTCTTCATGTAAGGTTAAATTTGCAATAACTTGAGTTGAGGTTGATGACTCATGGCTTACAGCAGTGGTGTTCAAAAGAGGGACCATACTAGGTTTATTTTTTTCTTACACCTAAGAACCAGTAGACATTTAAAAAATGCCATACTTTGGTATAAACAACCCTCAGACAATTATTTAGCAAGATATAGGACATTGATAAATATGCACACAGACATCAAACAGAGGCGCTCTCTGGACCCCATATTCACCAAGCCTTGGTTTCTATACCCCAGAGAACATTCTATTTTCATTCTTATATCAATTAGAATAAATAGAGTTACTGGAAAGAAAAAGAGAGAAAATAATTTGAAGGTGTCATTTGAATTTCTAGAAGTGGAACATGTATGTTACAAGGTATAATTAACTAATAAATAAAAAAAAAAAAATGTGTATTTGCATTTATGAAATATATGTTTGCAGTCTAAAAGTGCATGGTTGTATTTTATCTAAATTGTCGGCTACTTTACAGAAGACTTATGTAAAAAGTGCATGTTTAGAACGCCAATAGGGACCTTGTTTGTGTCGGTGGTGACTCAGTTTACATGATACAGGCCTCTGAGCAGACACACTATTGAAAATGCTGGTGCACTGCTATGTACATCTAGATATGCTTCACAGCTTATTACAGGAATACGTCTAATAAAAAAACAGAATTTATGTTTACCTGATAAATTACTTTCTCCAACGGTGTGTCCGGTCCACGGCGTCATCCTTACTTGTGGGATATTCTCTTCCCCAACAGGAAATGGCAAAGAGCCCAGCAAAGCTGGTCACATGATCCCTCCTAGGCTCCGCCTACCCCAGTCATTCGACCGACGTTAAGGAGGAATATTTGCATAGGAGAAACCATATGTTACCGTGGTGACTGTAGTTAAAGAAAATAAATTATCAGACCTGATTAAAAAAAACAGGGCGGGGCCGTGGACCGGACACACCGTTGGAGAAAGTAATTTATCAGGTAAACATAAATTCTGTTTTCTCCAACATAGGTGTGTCCGGTCCACGGCGTCATCCTTACTTGTGGGAACCAATACCAAAGCTTTAGGACACGGATGAAGGGAGGGAGCAAATCAGGTCACCTAAATGGAAGGCACCACGGCTTGCAAAACCTTTCTCCCAAAAATAGCCTCAGAAGAAGCAAAAGTATCAAATTTGTAAAATTTAGAAAAAGTGTGCAGTGAAGACCAAGTCGCTGCCTTACATATCTGACCAACAGAAGCCTCGTTCTTGAAGGCCCATGTGGAAGCCACAGCCCTAGTGGAGTGAGCTGTGATTCTTTCAGGAGGCTGCCGTCCGGCAGTCTCATAAGCCAATCGGATAATGCTTTTAATCCAGAAGGAGAGAGAGGTAGAAGTTGCTTTTTGACCTCTCCGTTTACCAGAATAAACAACAAACAAAGACAAAGTTTGTCTGAAATCCTTAGTAGCTGCTAAGTAAAATTTGAGAGCACGAACTACATCCAAGTTGTGCAACAAACGTTCCTTCTTTGAACTGGATTAGGACACAAAGAAGGCACAACTATCTCCTGGTTAATGTTTTTGTTAGAAACAACTTTTGGAAGAAAACCAGGTTTAGTACGCAAAACCACCTTATCTGCATGGAACACCAGATAAGGAGAAGAACACTGCAGAGCAGATAATTCTGAAACTCTTCTAGCAGAAGAAATTGCAACCAAAAACAAAACTTTCCAAGATAATAACTTAATATCAACGGAATGTAAGGGTTCAAACGGAACCCCCTGAAGAACTGAAAGAACTAGGTTGAGACTCCAAGGAGGAGTCAAAATTTTGTAAACAGGCTTGATTCTAACCAGAGCCTGAACAAAGGCTAGAACATCTGGCACAGCTGCCAGCTTTTTGTGAAGTAACACAGACAAGGCAGAAATCTGTCCCATCAAGGAACTTGCAGATAATCCTTTTTCCAATCCTTCTCGAAGGAAGGATAGACTCTTAGGAATCTTAACCTTGTCCCAAGGGAATCCTGCAGATTCACACCAACAGATATACCAAATTATGTGGTAATTTTTCTGGTTACAGGCTTTCAGGCCTGAACAAGAGTATTAATAACAGAATCTGAGAACCCTCGCTTTGATAAGATCAAGCGTTCAATCTCCAAGCAGTCAGCTGGAGTGGGTCGAACGGACCTAAAACAAGAAGGTCTCGTCTCAAAGGTAGCTTCCATGGTGGAGCCGATGACATATTCACCAGATCTGCATACCAAGTCCTGCGTGGCCACGCAGGAGCTATCAAAATCACCGACGCCCTCTCCTGATTGATCCTGGCTACCAGCCTGGGGATGAGAGGAAACGGCGGGAACACATAAGCTAGTTTGAAGGTCCAAGGTGCTACTAGTGCATCCACTAGAGCCGCCTTGGGATCCCTGGATCTGTACCCGTAGTAAGGAACTCTGAAGTTCTGACGAGAGGCCATCAGATCCATGTCTGGAATGCCCCACGGTTGAGTGACTTGGGCAAAGATTTCCGGATGGAGTTCCCACTCCCCCGGATGCAATGTCTGACGACTCAGAAAATCCGCTTCCCAATTTTCCACTCCTGGGATGTGGATAGCAGACAGGTGGCAGGAGTGAGACTCCGCCCATAGAATGATTTTGGTCACTTCTTCCATCGCTAGGGAACTCCTTGTTCCCCCCTGATGGTTGATGTATGAACTTGGCCCTCGCTAGCTGAGGCCAAGCTTTGAGAGCATTGAATATCGCTCTCAGTTCCAGAATATTTATCGGTAGAAGAGATTCTACCCGAGACCAAAGACCCTGAGCTTTCAGGGATCCCCAGACCGCGCCCCAGCCCATCAGACTGGCGTCGGTCGTGACAATGACCCACTCTGGTCTGCGGAAGGTCATCCCTTGTGACAGGTTGTCCAGGGACAGCCACCAACGGAATGAGTCTCTGGTTCTCTGATTTGCTTGTATCTTCGGAGACAAGTCTGAATAGTCCCCATTCCACTGACTGAGCATGAACAGTTGTAATGGTCTTAGATGAATGCGCACAAAAGGAACTATGTCCATTGCCGCTACCATCAAACCTATCACTTCCATGCACTGCGCTATGGAAGGAAGAGGAACGGAATGAAGTATCCGACAAGAGTCTAGAAGTTTTGTTTTTCTGGCTTCTGTCAGAAAAATCCTCATTTCTAAGGAGTCTATTATAGTTCCCAAGAAGGGAACCCTCGTTGACGGAGATAGAGAACTCTTTTCCACGTTCACTTTCCATCCGTGAGATCTGAGAAAGGCCAGGACAATGTCCGTGTGAGCCTTTACTTGAGGAAGGGACGACGCTCGAATCAGAATGTCGTCCAAGTAAGGTACTACAGCAATGCCCCTTGGTCTTAGCACCGCCAGAAGGGACCCTAGTACCTATGAGAAAATCCTAGGAGCAGTGGCTAATCCGAAAGAAAATGCCACGAACTGGAAATGCTTGTCCAGGAATGCAAACCTTAGGAACCGATGATGTTCCTTGTGGATAGGAATATGTAGATACGCATCCTTGAAATCCACCTTGGTCATGAATTGACCTTCCTGGATGGAAGGAAGAAGTGTTCGAATGGTTTCCATCTTGAACGATGGAACCTTGAGAAACTTGTTCAAGATCTTGAGATCTAAGATTGGTCTGAACGTCCCCTCTTTTTTGGGAACTATGAACAGATTGGAGTAGAACCCCATCCCTTGTTCTCCTAATGGAACAGGATGAATCACTCCCATTTTTAGCAGGTCTTCTACCCAATGTAAGAATGCCTGTCTTCTTATGTGGTCTGAAGACAACTGAGACCTGTGGAACCTCCCCCTTGGAGGAAGCCCCTTGAACTCCAGAGAATAACCTTGGGAGACTATTTCTAGCGCCCAAGGATCCAGAACATCTCTTTCCCAAGCCTGAGCGAAGAGAGAGAGTCTGCCCCCCACCAGATCCGGTCCCGGATCGGGGGCCCGCATTTCATGCTGTCTTGGTAGCAGTGGCAGGTTTCCTGGCCTGCTTTCCTTTGCTCCAGCCTTGCATAGGTCTCCAGGCTGGATTGGCTTGAGAAGTATTACCTTCCTGCTTAGAGGACGTAGCCCTTGGGGCTGATCCGTTTCTGCGAAAGGGACGAAACTTAGGTTTATTTTTGGTCTTGAAAAGACCTATCCTGAGGAAGGGCGTGGCCCTTGCCCCCAGTGATATCAGAGATAATCTCTTTCAAGTCAGGGCCAAAGAGTGTTTTCCCCTTGAAAGGAATGTCAAGCAATTTGTTCTTGGAAGACGCATCCGCTGCCCAAGATTTTAACCAAAGCGCACTGCGCCACAATAGCAAACCCAGAATTTTTTCGCCGCTAACCTAGCCAATTGCAAGGTGGCGTCTAGGGTGAAAGAATTAGCCAATTTAAGAGCACGAATTCTGTCCATAATCTCCTCATAAGAAGAAGAATTACTAATAATCGCCTTTCCTAGCTCATCAAACTAGAAACACGCGGCTGCAGTGACAGGGACAATGCATGCAATTGGTTGTAGAAGGGAACCTTGCTGAACAAACATCTTTAGCAGACCTTCTAATTTTTTATCCATAGGATCTTGGAAAGCACAACTATCTTCTATGGGTATAGTGGCGCGCTTGTGTAGAGTAGAAACCGCCCCCTCGACCTTGGGGACTGTCTGCCATCAGTCCTTTCTGGGGTCGACTATAGGAAAACAATTTTATAAATATGGGGGGAGGTACTAAAGGTATACCGGGCCTGTCCCATTCTTTACTAACAATGTACGCCACCCGCTTGGATATAGGAAAAGCTTCGGGGGGCCCCGGGGCCTCTAAGAACTTTTCCATTTTACATAGTGGTTCTGGAATGACCAGATAATCACAATCATCCAAATTGGATAACACCTCCTTAAGCAGAGCGCGGAGATGTTCCAACTTAAATTTAAAAGTAATCACATCAGGTTCAGCTTGTTGAGAAATGTTTCCTGAATCTGAAATTTCTCCCTCAGACAAAACCTCCCTGGCCCCCTCAGACTGGTGTAGGGGCCCTTCAGAAACCATATCATCAGCGTTCTCATGCTCTACAGAATTTTCTAAAACAGAGCAGTCGCGCTTTCGCTGATAAGTGGGCATATTGGCTAAAATGTTTTTGATAGAATTATCCATTACAGCCGTTAAATGTTGCATAGTAAGGAGTATTGGCACACTAGATGTACTAGGGGCCTCCTGTATGGGCAAGACTGGTGTAGACGAAGGAGGGGATGATGCAGTACCATGCTTACTCCCCTCACTTGAGGAATCATCTTGGGCATCATTTTTACTAAATTTTTTTATGACATAAAATACATATAGTTAAATGAGAAGGAACCTTGGTTTCCCCACAGTCAGAACACAATCTATCTGGTAGTTCAGACATGTTAAACAGGCATAAACTTGATAACAAAGCACAAAAAAACGTTTTAAAATAAAACCGTTACTGTCACTTTAAATTTTAAACTAAACACACTTTATTATTGCAATTGCGAAAAAGTATGAAGGAATTGTTCAAAATTCACCAAAATTTCACCACAGTGTCTTAAAGCCTTAAAAGTATTCCACACCAAATTTGGAAGCTTTAACCCTTAAAATAACGGAACCGGAGCCGTTTTTATATTTAACCCCTTTACAGTCCCTGGAATCTGCTTTGCTGAGACCCAACCAAGCCCAAAGGGGAATACGATACCAAATGATGCCTTCAGAAAGACTTTTCTATGTATCAGAGCTCCACACACATGCAGCTGCATGCCATGCTGTCCTCAAAAACAAGTGCGCCATACCGGCGCGAAAATGAGGCTCTGACTATGATTAGGGAAAGCCCCTAAAGAATAAAGTGTCTAAAACAGTGCCTGCCGATATAATCATATCAAAATACCCAGAATAAATGATTCCTCAAGGCTAAATATGTGTTAATAATGAATCGATTTAGCCCAGAAAAAGTCTACAGTCTTAATAAGCCCTTGTGAAGCCCTTATTTACTATCTTAATAAACATGGCTTACCGGATCCCATAGGGAAAAAGACAGCTTCCAGCATTACATCGTCTTGTTAGAATGTGTCATACCTCAAGCAGTAAGAGACTGCACACTGTTCCCCCAACTGAAGTTAATTGCTCTCAACAGTCCTGTGTGGAACAGCCATGGATTTTAGTTACGGTGCTAAAATCATTTTCCTCATACAAACAGAAATCTTCATCTCTTTTCTGTTTCTGAGTAAATAGTACATACCAGCACTATTTTAAAATAACAAACTCTTGATTGAATAATAAAAACTACAGTTAAACACTAAAAAACTCTAAGCCATCTCCGTGGAGATGTTGCCTGTACAACGGCAAAGAGAATGACTGGGGTAGGCGGAGCCTAGGAGGGATCATGTGACCAGCTTTGCTGGGCTCTTTGCCATTTCCTGTTGGGGAAGAGAATATCCCACAAGTAAGGATGACGCCGTGGACCGGACACACCTATGTTGGAGAAAAGAAAAATGTACATGAATGTGAATGATTTTAAATTGTGTCTGCAATTTGCTTTAAACTGGCTTTAGAATAGCAACTGGGAATACATGAAGATGCACAAATGGGCATAAGCACTGTCATTACCAATTTACAGCTCTGTTTAGCCAGATGGTCATTATGTATCTGAAATTGCTAGAAATAGAAACTAAAATTAGAATTAGTCTTAAAATAAAAGGGGACAGCATATTGCCACACGCCATTGGAGCACCTTCTTTTGCTGTCCAGATTAAAGCCATTGGAGCGCCTTCTTTTTTCTTATTTTGCTGTACACAATAAGCTGCAGCCTTTGTTGACAGCAAAGGTTTTGACCACAGAGCAGCCTAAGAGTTCCCTTGAGGCAAAGAGACAACTAAATGCCAAAAGCCTGTCACATGGAACTGTCAGCAAAGCACTAATGAACGTTCTAATACTCAGAACTGACATGAATGGATCTTGATTTTAGAGACAGCCATGTGTGTGTTGGGGGGGGGTGGTTAAAAAGGTCAATGAATGCAGAAATATAAAAAAGTCTAATGATACCCAGCTGAGATCAATTAAGAAGAAAGAAAAAGAATGAACAACCTTGCCCTATTAAGGCGTTTGGGCTTTAAAAAGGGACATGAAACCCAACATTTTTCTTTTATGGTTCCAAAAGAGAACAAACTTTTACACAAAATTTACAATGTACTTTTATTATCAAATTTGCTTCATTCTCTTGGTATTCTTTGATGAAGGAGCAGCAACGCACACTGGGAACTAGCTGAACACATCAGGTGAACTAATGACAAGATGTAATAATGTGCAACCACCTATCAACAGCTAGCTTCCAGTAGTGCACTGCTGCTCTTCAGCCTACCTAGGTATGCTTTTCAACAAAGGATAACAATAGAGCAAAAATATTCTGATAATAGAAGTAAATTGGAAAGTTGTCTAAAACTGAAATATGAACTGAGGTATAGATATACACACACACACATATATATTCCAGCAAAAAGACAGCACTCACTGGAGTTAAATGAAAACGCTTTTATTGTAGAAATTCAGTAGAAAAAAGGTCCCATGACGTTTCGGGCACCTTTATCAAATGGATCAGTCAGTAATCAGGCAGATGGCATAGCCCGACATCCGGAAAAAAACCCAGTTAAAAACATAAAGCGCTGCAGCCTTAAATACACCTCTTAGCCAATTGCTGTGCGGTAAATCTGGCTTGGCGCCCATGGAAGTCGGATTTACCGCACTGCTATTGGCCAAGAGGTGAAAACGTCACCTCTTAGCTCCTACAGCAGAGCACGGCTAAAAAATTTTTTGGCTAAGAGCGGTGATTGATTGAATCAAATAAAGGAGCTTTCTACATAAAGTATCTTATACTTCATGAATGAAAGTGCCCTTTCTTTATTTCAATAGTAAATCCCAGCGTTTGTAAAACGCTAGGATTTACTTTCACTTTAAATATTGTAGTCATTGTCATAAGCTCTCAGAAACAGTTATACTGACAAAACTATATAAAAAGTAAAAGTGATTGGACAACCATATTATTACATGTATCTCTGGTATATTAAAATTAGTTAACTATATTGGCCAATACTGTGGCCTTTGACAGTTGCAGGAAGAATATGGCACCTGATCTGGGGTATAGATCAATAGGATTTATTTGCTATAAAGCAGGAGCTTGGCCTCCGAGCTGAGAGTTTGTCATCCATAGACATTTGAAAGTCAGTGAAGCAGAGCTGACAATTTGTTGCATGGAAAAAAAGTTACTTAAAAGCAGTTGAAAGTTAATGGTATATGAAGTCAAATTTTAAAAGGCATAACAGTGCATTTCATATTTAACTAAACACAGTTTTGCAATATCCCTGTGTTTCCAAAAAGAGTTACCAACTCTTATTGTGCATACAAAACGCATCATGGATGCTCGGCTGTCCGATGAGTGCAGTGTGTCGCTGTAAGGTATCAGACAGCTCTTTCCAGGCGCATATTTATAAATGTGTGCATATAGCAAAATGCTTCCAGCCAATCTGAAGTTCAAATTTCAGTTTTATGCACCCTGTATGATGAACAGAATGTAATTTTAAGATACTTTTAAATTCACTTCTATTTTCAAATGTGCTTCGTTCTCTTGGTATCCCTTGTTGAAAAAGAATACAAACATATCCTACACTAGTGAGAGTTATCTGCCGATTGGTGCCTGCACACATTTGTCTCTTGCGATTGGCTAACTAGATGTGTTCAGCTAGCTGCCAGTAGCGCAATGATGTTCCTTCAGCAGAGAGAAAGACGCAAATTTGATCATAGAAGTAAATTGGAAAGTTGTTTAAAATTGTATGTTCTATCCAAATCATGATGGAAAAATGAGCACAACTCCAATAGCATCTATTGGTGGGGGCGGGCAAGCTGTACTACATTTTGAAATACACTCTTAGTCAGAACCAAGGGGGGGGGGGTTCTAAGATTAGCAGGCATACATAATTTTCTCATATTTAACTTTTGGTATCTGGACCAATCTATTGAAACATTTGGGGATACCAGACTATGCCAAAAAGTTGTTTTTATGGGGGGGGGGTCCAGTTCAAGCTCCCAGCTTTAGATTTTTCTTACAGCAACTACTTGAGCTATTACGTCAGCCTATCAGAAACCATCACAGTGTTACTTTTACTAATCTGTGCATTTTATTTCATATTCTCTATAGAGAACCATCAATAAAATTGTTGTGATAAGTTTGTAATTGTATTGAATTCTCATCTCATCTGTAAAACAAATATTTATATGTGAAGGATCTAATTGTATTCATGTCACTGTTCCTACATTCCGGACTACGCTACAGATCCACGTAATCAGGACGTGCACAGTATCAGCAATGCCATTCAAATGGCGTGTGAAGAACAAGGGACAAAGATGGAAGAAAAATGTATTTCGTAAATTGTTTTTGTTTAGTGGGCGAGGTTTTGGCAGGATGCCAAAGTACTAATTTACTCTACAAAGCAAGCCCTCTTCTCTAGGCAAATGGAGGGTAACTGCTAATTGTAAGCCACAGCAAATAGGACTATGAGCCGTTTAGTGACACATGCTTTTGCTAGCTGCAATAACAAACACAGGCCATGTGAAGATTTGATTACCCCCATTCAATTTCTAAATATGTAATCGGGTTTTTCCTATGCTATTTGGACAGAACGCAATAAGCTGAAAGCAAGTAATTAAAACATACAAAAAGCTTGTTTCGAATTAAAGTGGTGTATTAATTATAAAAATATATACATCAAGGGCTACATATTAACAAAAAACAAACAAACAAAAAAACACAATAGACCGTAAGAAAGTAAGATAAAACAGATAATTCAGCAAAAAAAGTGAATAATTAAGGAACGGAATGACACTTTAACCCCTTAATGACCGGACCATTTTTCAATTTTCTTACCCTTAATGACAATGGCTATTTTTACATTTTTGCGGTGTTTGTGTTTAGCTGTAATTTTCCTCTTACTCATTTACTGTACCCACACATACTATATACCGTTTTTCTCGCCATTAAATGGACTTTCTAAAGATACCATTATTTTCATCATATCTTATAATTTACTATAAAAAAAATTATAAAATATGAGGAAAAAATTGAAAAAAAACACACTTTTTCTAACTTTGACCCCTAAAATCTGTTACATATCTACAACCACCAAAAAACACCCATTCTAAATAGTTTCTAAATTTTGTCCTGAGTTTAGAAATACCCAATGTTTACATGATCTTTACTTTTTTTGCAAGTTATAGGGCAATAAATACAAGTAGCACTTTGCTATTTCCAAACCACCTTTTTTCAAAATTAGTGCTAGTTACTTTGGAACCCTGATATCTGTCAGGAATACCTGAATATCCCTTGACATGTATATATTTTTTTTTAGTAGACATCCCAAAGTATTGATCTAGGCCCATTTTGGTATATTTCATGCCACCATTTCACCGCCAAATGCAATCAAATAAAAAAAATTGTTGACTTTTTCACAAATTTTTCCACAAACTTTAGGTTTCTCGCTGAATTTATTTACAAACATCTTGTGCAATTATGGTATAAATGGTGTTAAATACTTCTCTGGGATCCCCTTTGTTCAGAAATAGCAGACTTATATGGCTTTGGCGTTGCTTTTTTGTAATTAGAAGGCTGCTAAATGCCACTGCACACCACGCGTGTATTATGCCCAGCAGTGAAGGGGTTAATTAGGGAGCATGAAGGGAGCTTTTAGGTTTAATTTTAGCTTTATTGTAGTGTAGTAGACAACCCAAATTATTGATCTAGGCCCATTTTAGTATATTTCATGCCACCATTTCCCCGCCAAATACGATCAAATAAAAAAAAAACTGTTACATTTTTCACAATTTTAGGTTTCTTACTGAAATTATTTACAAACAGCTTATGCAATTATGGCACAAATGGTTTCAAATGCTTCTCTAGGATTCCCTTTGTTCAGAAATAGCAGACATATATGGCTTTGGCGTTGCTTTTTGGTAATAATAAGGCCATTAAATGCTGCTGCGCACCACACTTGTAATATGCCCAGCAGTTAAGGGGTTAATTAGGTAGCTTGTAGGGTTAATTTTTAGCTTTAGTGTAGAGATCAGCCTCCCATCTGACACATCCCACCCCCTGATCCCCCCTCACACAGCTCTCTTCCCTCCCCCACCCCACAATTGTCCCCGCCATCTTAAGTACTGGCAGAAAGTCTGCCAGTACTGAAATAAAAAGCATTTTTTTTTTTCTTCATACAGTCTGCAGTGATGGATCCCCCTTACCTTACAACCTCCCTGATCCCCCACATACATCTCTCTAACCCTCCCCCCCTACCTATTTGCCGCCATCTTGGGTACTGGCAGCTGTCTGCCAGTACCCAATTTGCCCCCAAAAATAGGTTTTTTTTAGTTTTTTATTTAAAACATTAGTTTTCTGTAGTGTAGCTGGCCCCCCTCAATAACCTAAATCCCTCCCCCTCCCAGATCCCTTACGTGACAATGGAGATCCCTTCCTTCAACTGCATCTTTATTTTTTTTAAGAGGAGTGCATAAGTCTCAATCTTGCAGTCCTCACCTCCTGTTTCTCAACCTCCTACCCTTCTAGATTGTAAGTTCCCACAGGAATAGGGTCCTCGATTCCTCTTGTATGTTTGTAAAATGTTGTCTTGTCTCTTACAATTTTTATATTATTGTTTTATTTAAATTAATTGTACCCAAGGTCTATACCATTGTTTTATTTAAAGGGACAGTATACTGTAAAATACTTTTTTCCCTTAATGTGTTTACAATTGCTTTTATACCAACTGCAGAGTAAAAAAATGTGAAAATTAGCTTTTTAAGGTTTATTTGTGTATATGAATTAGCTGATTTTGTGTTTTGAAGCCACAACCTAATAAAATGGGTTGAGCTTGTAGGTATAATCAGATCTCATTACTGTATCACATTGTGTACATATACCTGCTTCTTTATCTTATATCTGTCCTTAAAACAATCACCAGTACTTGGAGAGAACAATGGAAAATCAACATTGTATTACCTTATGTCTGCTATATCCCACTGGGAATGTAATTTCTTCTGCTGGCTGTGTTTACAAAGCTTATCTATAGCTTGGACCTGAGACCACAAACTTTCATAATAGGTGGGGATACCACATGCTAAATCAGCTATTTCAAATGCCAATATAAGGGTAAAGGAGCTACTTGTAAACAATTTAATACACTCCAACAGGTAAAGTAGATCATTGGGAACAAATTAAAGGGGAGAAATATTTTGAGTAAACTGTCCCTTTAAAGAATTGTACCCATGTACAGCGCTGCGGAATATGTTGGCGCTTCATAAATAAAAGAATAATAATAATAATTACATACACAATAAAATAAGCCTAATATTTAGTAAATTGCATATGAGACAAACTCTACGGGTGCATGCTCTGTACATTGAGAATATGTATTTAACAATAGGCTCCTCTAGGAGGCAAATAAAGTTTTTACTCCATAAGGTAAGGTTTATTTCAGTGAACGTCATTGATTCCATAAAGACAGATTCCCCCACTGAACTAGAGCAGTTTCTCAACTTAAAGGGACAGTCTACACCAGAATTTTTATTGATTTAAAAGATAGATAATCCCTTTATTACCCATTCCCCAGTTTTGTATAACGAACAGTTATATTTATATACATTTTACCTCTGTGATTATCTTGTATCTAAGCCTCTGCAAACTACCCCTTTTTTTCAGTTCTTTTGACAGACTTGCAGTTTAGCCAATCAGTGCCTGCTCCCAGATAACTTCACGTGCATGAGCACAGCGTTATCTATATGAAATACATGAACTAACACCCTCTAGTGGCGAAAAACTTAAAATTCTGAAAAGAGGTGGCCTTCAAGGTCTAAGAAATTAGCATATGAACCTCCTATGTTAAGTTTTCAACTAAGAATACCAAGAGAACAAAGCAAAATTGGTGATAAAAGTAAATAGGAAAATTGTTTAAAATGACATGCTCTATCTGAATCATGAAAGTTTATTTTGGCCTAGACTGTCCCTTTAACAGGCCAGACATAGAGCGTTTCCATACCTGAGGGCTACTGGCCAGTTAGTATTGCATGCAGGACTGGAGCTGATCAAGTCTAAACTAAGGAACCCATTTTCTTCTCATAAAGGATTAATGGTCATCTGTGGCACCCTTCACAGCCCCACAAATCTAGTCTTATATCAGGAAACCACATCTGTCACCCTCTGCATTAAAGGGACACTAAACCCAATTTTTTTCTTTCATGATTCAGATAGAGCATGCAATTATAAGCAACTTTCTAAATTTACTTCTATTATCAATTTTTCTTTATTCTCTTGCTATCTTTATTTATAAAGCAGGAATGTGATGCATAGGAGCCAGCCCATTTTTGGTTGAGAACCTGGGTTATGCTTGCTTATTGGTGGGTAAATGTAAGCCTCCAATAAGCAAGCGCTATCCATGGCGCTGAACCTAAAATGGGCTGGCTGCCAAGATTTACATTCCCGCTTTTATAATAAAGATAGCAAGAGAACAAAGAAAAATTGATAATAGAAGTAAATTAGGAAGTTGCTTAAATGTCCATGCTCTATCTGAATCATGAAAGACAATAAATTGGGTTCAGTGTCCCTTTAAAGAAAACTCTGAGAACCAGTGAACCCCAGCTTCTAATCTAAATGTTATTTCTGACTAAGATTCCACCACAAACTATTCAGGAACTATATAACTTCAGAGCAGTTTGCCATAAACTCCTGTACGCCATTTTTTTTACTCTGTGATCAGCACACTACTTTAAGACTATTTACCCTACATTTTTGTCCCCTTTAATTTGTTCCCAAAGATCCATTTTACCTGATGGAGTGTATTAAATTGTCTGACTCCTTTGCCTTTATATTGTCATTTGTCATATCTGATTTTGCCTGTGGTATCCCTACCTATATGAAAAGCTAGAAAGCAGAAGTTCTAAAAATGTTTTCAATAGTTTTTTCAAAATATGGTATACAGATAGAGATAAGAAAGGGAAGTATTCAAGTGACAGGATAAAGATGTCTAATCTCTCTGCAAGCTTAGCATATTTTGATGGGTTGCTGTTTAAAATAGCAAAACCAACTATTTATTTACAAAAAGAAACAAAAGGAACAATTTCTCATACATTTTATACCCAGGTATAACAAGTCATTGGGAACATTGAGGAAACCAATTTTACAGTACACTGTCCCTCAAAGCATTCTAAGCTTCTAATTGGTGCTTTAACCATTTGAATATTGTGGTGTATGCTTTCAAAAAATGAAACAGTATACAGAAGAAATTACAATCTTATTTTATAATGTTATATTATTCTACTCATGATCATTGTCAAAGCAGGAATAGTCATTACGTACACCACTTCTTTAGAAGGGCAGTGTTAAAGTGACACAGTTATAAATACATGGGGGGGGGTTGCGAGGAGAGAGCTTCTGTCTTTTTTTTTTTTTTTTAAGTCAACTAGACATCCAGATATATGGGCCCATTTGTTCTCAAATATAGGGACAGTATACACTCTTTTTCATATAACTGCATGTAATGGACACTACTATAAAGAATAAGATGCACAGATACTGATATAAAATCCAGTATAAAATGGTTTAGGAAACTTACTTAGAAGCTGTCAGTTTAGCTCTGTTGAAAAGGCAGTTGGAAAGCCCACTGCAAGTGAGAAATAAGACACTCCCCCCTCACCCTTCTTTTGCATATGAAAAGACCCTTTACACAAACAGGAGCAAGCTGGAGAAGGTAGCTGACAGTATTCACATAAAACTTTGGGGCTTGGTTAGGAGTCTGAAAATCAGAGCAATGTTATTTAAAAATAAGCAAAATTATACATTTTTTTAAAAAACAAACTTTATGGGCTATATAAATAGATCCTCTACAAAACATTTATGCAAAGAAAAAATGAGTGTATAATGTCCCTTTAATTGTAACCTTTGAATTTTAGGTTACTAAGTTCTGACATGTTTTTTTCTTGTGTTTATGCCATTTATATTAAAAAATGTAAGATATAAAAACTGTTGCGCAAATCCCAATCACTTGTATGCATATTAAAAACTTTTCGTAACCTGTGCATCACATATTTGTATATTGCACCTTTGACTCACAATAAAGAAAATAAAAAAAATAAAAATTAAAAAAAAGGGCATCTTTGGTTATAAAGAACATAGACATGATATGACATTGCACATTCACATATAATTTAAAAAATTAGCCAAAAGGTCTCCATTTTATATCTTCCCATGTCAAAATATACATTTGAAACAGAAATTGCATTTCAAGATGTGATCTATGTGATATCAATTTGCAGCCCGGATTGATGACCAGAACAGGAAATGGCTGAGATTCCTCTGAGACACTGCTCTCATCATGCCGGTTCCCATCAGGCACAGCCTTGGGTATGTGTTACTTTAGAAGCATCAAACAGCCAGAAATCATCTGGTTCCGGTCCAAAAACCTAATAATTATCTATTTGTGCAACATCCTGGCCCTGTGATTAAGCTATTTTCGGACAATAAACGATTTCAAATGATTGCAATCTCTGGAATTCTTAAAGGATGTCTAATAGCTCCACCAACTAACATGCTGAAAGCAAATGACATCAGATCACGTAAAAATCCTAGATAGAGCAACAGAATATGAACAATGCTTTTATTATTTGTGATTGTGATATCTAGATATAAAAAGACAAATAGTAATTAAAGGGACAGTTTACTCAAAAATTGTCTCCCCTTTAATTTGTTCCCAATGATCCACTTTACTTGCTGGAGTGTGTTAAATTGTTTACAAGTATTTCCATTAACCTTAGATTGGCATTTGAATTAGTTTATTTAGCCTGTGGTATCCCCACCCATCCCGAAAGTTTTTGGCCTCGAGGCCAAGCTGTATTAACACAGCCAGTAGAAGAAATTACACTCCCAGTGGGTTATAGAAGAGATAAGGCAATAAAATGTTAATTTTCCATTGTTCTCTCCAAGTATTGGTGATTGGTTTATGGACAGATATAAGATAAAGAAGCAGGTATATGTACACAATGTGATAAAGTAATGAGATCCGATTACACCTACAAACTTAACCCATTTTATTAGGTTGTGGCTTCAAAACACAAAATCAGCTAATTCATATACACAAATAAGTCTTAAAGCAAATTCTCATACATTTTATACTCTGCAGCTGGTAAAAAAGTAATTGGAAACAATTTTACAGTATACTGTCCCTTTAAAGAGACACTGAACCCAAATGTTTTCTTTCGTGATAACAGATAGAGCATGCAATTTTAAGCAACTTTCTAATTTACTCCTATTATCAAATTTTCTTCATTCACTTGCTATCTTTATTTGAAAAAGAAGGCATCTAGGCTTTTTTTTTGGTTTAGTACTCTGGACAGCACTTTTTTATTGGTGGATGAATTTATCCACCAATCAGCAAGAACAATCTAGGTTGTTCACCAAAAATGGGACGTCATCTAAACTTACATTCTTGCATTTCAAATAAAGATACCAAGAGAATGAAGAAAATTTGATAATAGGAGTAAAATAGAAAGTTGCTTAAAATTTCATGATCTATCTGAATCACGAAAGAAAAAATTTGGGTTCAGTGTCCCTTTAAGTAATTCATTAAGGCAAATTAATACATTTCATACTATACCAAGCTAAATTAATTTTAATATTAAAGAGTTTCTTCAAATGATCTGGAGTTAGGGACATAAAATTAATCTTTCATAGTGCAAATATAACTTGTAAGACACTTTGGCATTTACTTCAGTTATCAAATTAAATGTATTCCCTTGATATTCTTTGTAGAAAAAGATATGTACATATGCTACGCTACTGTGAGCTAGCTGGTTGACAGCTACACACACATTTGTTTCTTGTCACTGGCTCACCAGTTGTGTCCACCTAGCCCCCAGTCGTGCACTGTTGCTCGACAACTTTATCCATGTGTTTAATCACTTTGCAGGGGTTAAGCATAGTTACATGCAAGAAATGGTGCAATAAAAAAAAAAAAAACACTTGTGTCCTTTCAAAAAATAAACCTTCATGATTTAGAGCAGGCAATTTTAGGCAACCTTCTAATTTACTCCTATTATAATTTTTTCTTCGTTCTCTTGTTATTTTTATTTTAAAAAGCAAGAATGTAAGGTAGCACTTCCTTATTGATATCTAAATGTAGCCACCAATCAGCAAGCGCTACCCAGGTGCTGAACCAAAAATAGGCCGGCTCCTAAACTAACATTTTAATAAAGATACCAAGAGAACGAAAAAAATTGATAATTGGAGTAAATTTTGAAAGTTGCTTAAAATTGCATGCTCTATCTGAATCATGAACGTTTAATTTTGACCATTTCTTTAATTAAAAGGACAGTATACACCAATTTTCATTTAACTGCATGTAAATAGACACTACTATAAAGAAGAATATGCACAGATACTGATCTAAAAATCCAGTATAAAACATTTTAAAAACCTTACTTAGAAGCTCCCAGTTTAGCATTGTTAATGAGGTTGACTGGGGCACCCCGTGAAAGGGGCTGGAAAAACCAGAAGAGCAGAAACTCAACCCCTCCCCCTTCCCTGCATATGAAAAGACATAACAAATAGGAGCCAGCAGGAGTCTGTAAACATGTGTATTCATCTGGCACTGTGAGGCTTGGTTAGGAGTCTGAAAATCAGCACAATGTTATTAAAAAAAAAATAAGCAAAACTATACATTGTTACAAAAACACTCCCAGGTGGACTATATAAATGGATCATCTACAAAACATTTATGCAAAGAAAAATCTAGCGTACAATGTCCCTTTAAAATCCCGGCTACACACCACAAAATATGGAGGCCAAAGCAATTTGAGGGAGAAAACAAATACATTTATTGCACAGATTTGTCAAGACTTTAATAGTACCATAACAAAGGCTGCATCATTAATTGATGCAACATAAAGTAAATGATCTGGTATTTACTTGTTGCTACAAATTCTTATGACAGCCAGAGAACGACAAACAAGTTACGCAAGCACAGATACAGGAAAAGGAAATACGGAATAAGAACATTTAGAGGAACCAAAGTGATGTCAGTGATATAACATTACAAGGCAGAATGATAAAATAAACACATTATCAGATCTATTTATGTCTTTTTTTTTAGTTGTTCAGTTGTTGTTGGCTCTTTACCCCAGATACCATTGCTTCATATTATTACATTTCCAAAGAAAAGTTTGTATTTTAAACACTGATCAACAAAATGTACATTCAAGAATATATCCCTGTGAAATAAATGGAGGTGTGTTGTATATTCCCAGGTTGTTGATTTGCATGACCTAGATGATTTCCCAATATAGAGTAAGAAATTGAAGCTACAGTTACATATAGGTGTTTTTTTATCGACAACATCAATGAATCTGGTCTTATCAGACGTATTAAAGAAAGCAACAGCTACAGGAACTTGCACTGTACAAACGATGTACCATCATTTGAAATATACACTTTAGGCCACAATGATGTTTGGTTGCGTGTGGCTGTAGGTTAGGGACCCAGGGAGCAGACCATGACATGGTCCTGGGTCTATCACCATTTGGCCAAATGCTAGATAGATAGATGCCCATTTTAAAAGTAATTTTCTGTGAGCTAATTTTTTAATTGTTCTCCAATCAGCGCTCTCCCCTTTAGGCACTTTTTCTGTAGCTAGAGCGCCGATTGGAGAACAATTAAAAAATTAGCTTACAGAAAATATAACTTTTGAAGTGGGCATTGGAGTGCAAGATATTTGAATTCCATATCTTTATTAAAAAGAAAGTTACAGCGCATCATCATTACAACTGATAAATTAAACTCCATCTATAATATTCTACTGACATTCCGGGTCAGTTTTCCTAATGGGGAAAGTTTACCATCACTTCAAGTGGAACATTTGTTCTGCAATTAGAATATCAAAATACCTACAACTGTCCATTCCCAGGCCAAATGTGCTCCTATTTATACAGTTTCTCCTCAAACAAGGGCAAAA